>NC_026000.2:102404975-102530398 GCF_000442705.2 Elaeis guineensis
TTGAAATTGGTATATTAAGATATACTTGGTCCAAGTAGCAAGTAGTCTAATTGGGTTGGTTGCCATGGTTGTCCGGTCATAGGAGAAAAGTAGGGTTTAAAGGCCCTCTCCTCCCATTCGATAGGGTTCTCCTATGGCGGTAGGGGTGCCGATGCGATTATATCCCATGCAGGTGAAGTAGCAAAAGGACTTAATTGTAAAGGTTCAATTGTAAAATTTATCATGAATGTGTTAGATTAGATCTAAAGGAATATTCATGATTTATTTTGATTGAGTTATTTTCTGTTATGTAATTAGCAATAGGATTGTTGTTTATGAAATATACTGATCCGTTTGTGAAATGAGTCAACACATTTGGTGAACAGAAAATAAAATTTTTCAAATTTTTCAAATTATTTTTGAAATGCCAAACCCTGACCCATCAGCCCAAATACTTAATTAAAAGAATTAAGTATTGTCTAGTTGGTTTAGAATTATGAATTAAGACCTAAGACAATTGCATAAACTTGTGGGTCAATAGGTTAGATGGATTAGGTCTATAATTGGGTTAGACCTAAGGTTAGCTTAAATAAATGGACTAAATTAGAGTAATTGGTCAAATCTAATCAAAAGTTGAATTAGATTAGGTCAAAGACACTCTAGACTCAACTCCAATAGTTGTAGTTGAATGGGTCCATGTCTTTAACTAGATCAAGATGGACTTAATTCATGGCTACGTGGTGGAACCCTACTAAGTTGATCAAATTAAAACTAATGAACCGGTTGGTGTCTAAGATAAGTTCGGTAGTCTGACCAGTGGTTTTTATGTGGGAGCTACTCACATTGATTCGATCTCTGATGAGTTAATGGCAGATCCCCACCACTAATCTAACTTACCTGGCCAACCTCATGAGTTAAGTTTTGATTAGATTACTTGGTGATTAGGGCTCACCCATGTCATTAGGTAAATCAGTGTGACTGATTTAGGTGCTCCTAATGTCAGCTTTAATTAAATCCTTTTTTAATCTGATTGGGTGAAGTCAGTGGGAGGATTGAAATTGGCTGGTTAATTTCTTCTCTTCTATCCTTTATTAAAATCCTCAAAAATTATTAGGTCCCTAAAAATGATTAAGTTATAGTGATAACTAAGTCATAGCCTCCCATTAAGTGAGTGATAATGAGTCCATTAGTTTAATAATCACCGGAGGCCCAAAGGCCTAGTGCTTATTGACTAATGGAATTATCATTTATAATATGATCATTTGGTTGAGTCTTTTGATGGTGGTCAGGTTGGCCGGCCAAAGTCGGGCCTGATCATTTATTGGTCAGATTCACCAAATCAAGTCAAGTTAATGGTTGGACCTAACCAGATCTTTTCAGTGGAGGTCAAAGCCTACTGATTAGGTTCTGAGGTAAAATTAATTACTAGAAGTTGTTTAGAGAAACAACTGGTTATGAACCTACCCATAGATGCACATGGGTTGTCCAACCAAAGTAGGCTCGTGTGTGGTCTGTGTGGATTCTAGTACCCACTAAGGAATTAAAGTAATTTCTTGAATTGGAGGTTGAGGCTACCAGTTCGTAAAAATACTGGGAGAAACTTTAGACTAAAGTCCAAGTCTTTAGTATTAATAATTTATATACTAATAAAGGTCTGGTTTTTCTTTATGCAGTTATGGCCACTACCCTGTCGCTCTGATCATTATTAGATAATGACAAGCTCATGGGACCTAATTTCGATAGCTGATATTGAAAATTAAAAATCATCCTTGAGTATAAATGGATCTTTTATGTAGTAATGGATCCGGCACCTGAGGAGCCAGCCCTGAACGCTAGAGGGGCGGTCCGAGATACTTACCAAAAGTGGCTCAACGACCGCACCACCATTCGATGCATAATGCTGGCGGCAATGAATGATGAGTTCAGCCGTAGGTTCGAGAACGCCCAGCCATAGGAGATGCTTCAAATATTGAACGACTCCTTTGGCACACCTGACGATGTTGAAAGGCACAAAACTAGTTATGCCATTTTCAATGCTCGAATGAGGGATGGAGCCTCAGTCACTGATCATGTACTGTACATGATCGAAATGATTGAGTGCCTAAGTAAACTGGGCTTTCCCTTGCACAAGCAGCTCGATAAGGATGTGATCCTTAATTCTTTGTCCAAGTCCTTCCTCCCCTTCCTTACTCATTTTTGGATGATAAAGCCTGCAGTGAACTACCATGGCTTGTTGGGGTTGCTGCAGAACTTTGAGAAGGACCACCAGCTCCATAAGGAGTCGGTGAATGTTGTGGGAGGGTCTTCTTCTGATCGTCGACCCTTTAAGAAAGGGAAGAAGAACAAGAAGAAGAAGAAGAATAAGAAGGTGCAGCTGCATTATGGGACATTTGCACAGGGTCAGACCAAGAAGCGCAAGTCCGACCAGAGCCAGGCGGAGTGCTTCTTTTGCAAGAAGCAGGGGCACTGAAAGAGGAACTGTCCTCTATACATTGCCTCCCTAGATCCGAATAGGCCGAAGAAGAAGCAAGGTAATTATATGATAACACCTTACAACTTTTCTATTTGTGATACTACTGCCTGGGTATTGGATACCGGAAGTCCTTATCATATCTGTAATTCGATGCAGGGTCTGCAGGTCAGTAGGAAATTTGATGAAGGCGAAAAGTTCCTGAACGTTGGAGATGGAAGCAAAGTTTCAGTTCTAGCTTTAGGAATCATGAACCTTGTAATCAACTCTCGTAATGTAATTCTGAGTGAATGTCACTATTGTCCCAATTTTTTATAAAATATTATTTCTGTAGGCCTTTTGGCCATGTACAGTTATGAATTTTTAATAAAAAAAATGTTTGCAATATTATTTTGAATGGTGTTACAATGTTTGTTGGACAACTAAATAATGAAATTTACTTACTATCACAGCCTGTTAATATGGTTCAAACCTTTGGTAAACACCCTAGAATGGATAATATGTCAGAATTCTACCTTTGGCACTGTAGGCTAGGTCATATCAATAAGAATAGGATAAATAGGTTGGCTCAAGAAGAAATTCTTAAAGTTAGTGATTATGAATCACTTCCAACCTGTGAGTCCTATCTTCTTGGAAAGATGACCAAATCACCTTTTACTGAAAAAGATAAGCGAGCCAGTGAATTCTTGGGTCTGATACATTCTGATGTATGTGGACCCTGTTGGGAATAGTGTCCCAAAGACAATCGTCAGCCTGTTGACGGTTGTGCTCATTTTTGTATATGTACATGAATTAAGAATTAATAAAAATTATTTTAGTATTTTTCATCATAAAATATTTCATCTTCTAATGAACTCCTATATTGTGGTGAAGTCCTTAGGACTATTTAGACTCAAAAAAGAGGATTTGTCGTTTAGTCCTTAAATCTATTCGCGATCAAATGATACGTTGTTACCAAGGACAACAATATTTATCAAGCATAGGTCATTGTGTGCCATATAGGTTAGTTGTCCTTTTAACCAATGAGTGTGGAGACACTGGTATGGCATACAGGTGAGATGTAAGGGTACATCTGCACTGAACATGACCAACTCTAGAGCTATTTCTGCTGTCAAGATTTGCTCCGATAGAATATGGGTATAAATATCCCTCCGACCTGAGACTACCACGGTGACTTGCAAGCAACTCATTGCACTTAGGCACTGGACTACCTGAATTTCTAATTCAGTGACGGAAGGCTGCTGGGTGCAATCAAGTACTTGACTTGTCGGTGCATGTGTCAAGATGGGATTAACCACTCCAGTTTAGGAGCTATGTATAGTAGTGTTTCAATTTAGCAAAACCTTGACCAGGGTAGTCTTTGTGAGGAGTCACAGGACTGTTTGAGTTGAGCACGATTCGAATGATCTAATCAGGGTTGACAGTTTAACCCTGAGTCATCCTAAACACAGAGGTCAAAAGGATGAATTATACAGTAACCATATTCACATAGGTTCTGAGTGTTGCGATCGTGACTATTCGACCTATCCGATCATCGAGTATCATTGCTAGATGTTCACTTCGATTAGTACAGGAATTGGTTCCTGTGCTACCGGCTTAGGTTCGAACCTGGGAGATCACACACATTAGAGGTTCCTATCTGATCTGATGACTGATGAAGAGTCATAATGCTCATGGACTATGAGTCCTACATATTTAAGACTCTGTGATCGAGAATCAGGATTCTCTGATCACGAGTCCCACACATTTTAGGTACCGAGGTCAAGAGTCCCACTGGTTTGGGACTCTTCGATCAGGGTTACATATCGATGAATTCTGATGTCCGATTACCCATCGAATTTGGACTCAATATTTATGAGAGGTTTAATTAGTGATTTGATCACTAATTAACTCAATTTGATTAATTATTTTTGGATCAAGTCCAATTGAATTGGATTCAATTGGGTTTGACCCGATTAGGTTAAGAGTTGACCTAATCGTCGAGATGGTTTGGTCCTTGATTTGATCAGGGGTTGGGCTTAATCAATTCTTGATTTGATTAAGATTTTATTGAGCCTAATTAAACCTAATTTAGTTGGGTTTAAATTAGTCTAATTGGGCCTAACTTATTTGGTTCAATTAGATTGGTTTAAATAATGAAACCACCTTGATCCATTCTCCCTGCGCCACCTCACTTCCACTGCGTCCATTTGAATTCACGAGAAGGAAGTTCTCATGAATTTTTTCTCACACAATGCCCTCCTCACACCCTACTTTAATGCGCCAAATGAGTGGATAAGGATTATTGGTTGGCCATTCAAATTCAAAATAATGTTTGAATTTGAATGAGCAACCAATCTTAGCGCCTTGACCTTATCCTCTTTTAGCATCCCATTTATTACATGAGAAAATGTTTCTCATGAAATCGCTCACGCACAAATTAAGCCACGCCCTCCTCTTCTCACACCCTCAGTGGATAGGGATAAATTAGTTTCCATTTGAATTCAAAATTTGATTTGAATTCAAATGTGCAATTACTCATCTTTATCCTCTCACGTGGATAAGACCTTTGTTGTTGTTTTAAAAAAAGGAGAAGAGTGGGACGTGTGAAAGAAAAAATTTTGGAGAAAAAATTTGGGCGTGAGGAAACCTTGTGTGCAAGGTGAAGGTCTATATCCTTCCGAGAGATAAAAAAAAGAAAAAAAAAAGTATGCGCAGGGTTTCAGTGAGTTCTTCAAGGTTTTAGCCTAGAGTTCGGAAAGTGAGAAGGTGAGCTACGAGTGTCGTGAGCCCACCAAATTTTAGGAAGATCTTCAACATCCTCTCAAGCACATCTGTTGATGATCTGAAACATCCAAAGAATCGACAGACATCGATCGAAGGAGTTCGATCAGCATCGACCGTCGAAAGGGCTTACAACGAGCTAGCACTCGTGAGGAGTCGATCAGATCGGGAGCTTCATGTGGATGATCCACAGAGGCCAGATACACTGTGTGGCTACATTGCATCGATCAGATTCTTTCGATGATGATCAGATTACGGTGATCTACTACCCGCACAAAGGTATTGTGTTCTGAACACATTACAGAAAAGTGTTTACTGTTCAAATTCGAATTTCAAATTTAAATACATGCATGCTATATATCATATTTAGATCCTATGTAGGGTAAATTCTTATTAATTAATTAGATTAATTAATAATTTTCACTGTAAAATAGTGATTTTGAAAAAGTTTTAAAATTACCATTTTACCTCTGTACTGAATTTCCCAACAAATGGTATCAGAGCAGGTTCTTAGATATAATATATATATTTGTATGCGTAGATTAAGTTGTAATCTAAAAGTTTAAATTTAAAATTTGAAATTTAAAATTTAAATTTTGAAAGTTGTTCGAAATTCAAAATTCAAAAATTTGAAATTCAAAATTTGAGATTTGAATTTTGAAATTTGAAATTTAAAATTAAAATTCAAAAATTTGAAATTTAAAATTTGATTGAAATTTCAAATTTGAAATTTGAAATTTAAAATTTGAAATTCAAAAATTTAAAATTTGAAATTTAAAATTTGAAATTTGTTTGAAATTTGAAATTTAAAATTTAAAATTTAAATTTAAATTTTAAAATTGGTATATTTAGATATACTTGATCCAAGTAGCAAGTAATCGAATTGGGTTGGTTGCCATGACCGTCCGGTCATAGGAGAAAAGTAGGGTTTAAAGGCTCTCTCTTTCCATTCGATGGGGTCTCCTATGGCGGTAGGGGTGCCGATGCAATTATATCCCATGCAGAAGAAGTAGCGAAAGAAATATTCATGATTTATTTTGATTGAGTTATTTTTTGTTATGTAATTAGCAATAGGATTGCTATTTATGAAATGTGCTGATCTATTTGTGTAATGAGTCAACATATTTGGTGAACAAAAAATAAAACCTTTCAAATTTGAAAATTATTTTCGAAATGCCAAACCCTGACCCATCAGCCCAAATACTTAATTAAAAGAATTAAGTGTTGTCTAGTAGGTCTAGAATTGTGAATTAAGACCTAAGATAATTGCATAAACTTGTGGGTCAATGGGTTAGATGGATTAGGTCTATAATTGGGTTAGACCTAAGGTTAGCTTAAAGAAATGGACTAAATTAGAGTAATTGGTCAAATCTAATCAAAAGTTGAATTAGATTAGGTCAAGGATACTCTAGACTCAACTCCAATAGTTGTAGTTGAATGGGTCCATGTCTTTAACTAGACCAAGATGGACTTAATTCATGGCTACGTGGTGGAACCCTATTTACTAAGTTGATCAAATTAAAACTAATGAACCGGTTGGTGTCTAAGGTAAGTTTGGCAGTTTGACCAGTGATTTTTAAGCGGGAGCTACTCGCAGTGATTTGATCTCTGACGAGTTAATGACTTATCCCCACCACTGATCTCACTTAACTGGCCAATCGGTGAATTAGGTTTTGATTAGATCACTTGGTGATTAGGGCTCACCCATGTCATTAGGTAAATCAGTTTGACTGATTTAGGTGCTCCTAATGCCAGCTTTAAGTAAATCCTTTTTAATCTAACTTGGTGAAGTCAGTGGGAGGATTGAAATTGGCTGGATATTTTTTTCTCTTCGATTCTTTAATAAAATCCTCAAAAATTATTAGGTCCTAAAAATGATTAAGTTATATTGATAACTAAGTCATAGCCTCCCATTAAGTGAGTGATAATGAGTCCATTAGTTTAATAATCATTGGAGGCCCAAAGGCCTGGTGCTTATTAACTAAGGGAATTATCATTCATAGTATGATAATTTAGTTTGAGTCTTTCTGATGGTGGTTAGGTTGGCCGACCAAAGTCGGGCTTAATCATTTATTGGTCTGATTCATCAAATCAAATCATGTTAATGGTTGGACCTAACCAGATTTTTTCAGTGGAGGCCAAAGCCTACTGATTAGGTTCTGGGGCAAAATTAATTACTAGAAGTTGTTTAGAGAAACAACTGGTTATGAACCTACCCATAGATGCACATGGGTTGACCAACCAAAGTTTGGCTCGTGTGTAGTCTGTGTGGATTCTAGTACCCATTAAGGAATTAAAGTAATTCCTCGAATTGGAGGTTGAGGCTACCAATTCGTAAAAATACTAAAAAAAATATTAGACTAAAGTCTAAGTCTTTAGTATTAATAATTTATGTACTAATATAGGTCTGGTTTTCCTTTATGCAGCTATGGCCACTATCCTGTCGCTCCGATCATTATTAGATAATGACAATCTCATGGAACCTAATTTCGATAGCTGGTATCAAAAATTAAAAATCATCCTTAAGCATGAGCGGATCCTTTATGTAGTAATGGATCCGGCACCTGAGGAGCCAGCCCTGAATGCTAGAGGGACAGTCCGAGACACTTACCAGAAGTGGCTCAACGACCGCACCAACGTCTGGTGCATAATGCTGGCGGCAATGGATGATGAGTTCAGTCGTAGGTTCGAGAATGCCCAGCCACAGGAGATGCTTCAAATGTTGAATGACTCTTTTGGCACGCCTGACGATGTTGAAAGGCACAAAACTAGTTGTGCCATTTTCAATGCTCGGATGAGGGATGGAGCCTCAGTCACTGATCATGTACTGTACATGATCGAAATGATTGAGCGCCTAAGTAAACTAGATTTTCTCCTGCACGAGTAGCTTGGTAAGGATGCAATCCTTAATTCTCTGCCCAAGTCCTTCCTTCCCTTCCTTACTCATTTTCGAATGACAAAGCCTGCAGTAAACTACCACGGCTTGTTGGGGTTGCTGCAGAACTTTAAGAAGGATCACCAGCTCCATAAGGAGTCAGTGAATGTTGTGGGAGGGTCTTCTTCTGATCGTCGACCCTTTAAGAAAGGGAAGAAGAATAAAAAGAAGAAGAATAAGAAGGTGCAGCTGCATGCTGGGACATCTGCACAGGGTCAGACCAAGAAGTGCAAGCCCGATCAGAGCCAGGCGGAGTACTTCTTTTGTAATAAGTAGGGGCACTAGAAGAGGAAATATCCTCTATACATTGCCTCACTAGACCCGAACAGGCCAAAGAAGAAGCAAGGTATTTATATGATAACACCGTACAACTTTTTTATTTGTAATACTACTGCCTGGGTATTGGATACCGGAAGCCCTTATCATATTTGCAATTCGATGCAGGGTCTGCAGGTCAGTAGGAGATTTGATGAAGGCGAGAGGTTCCTAAACGTTGGAGATGGAAGCAAAGTTCCAGTTCTAGCATTAGGAATCATGAACCTTGTAATCAATTCTCGAAATATAATTCTGAGTGAATGTCACTATTGTCCAAGTTTTTTATTAAATATTATTTCTGTAGGCCTTTTGGCCATGAACGGTTATCAATTTTTAATAAAAAAAAATAGTTGCAATATCATTTTGAATGGTGTTACAATATTTATTGGACAACTTTATAATGGAATTTACTTTCTATCACTACCTGTTAATGTGGTTCAAACCTCCGATAAATGCCCTAGAATAGATAATGTGTCAGAAGTCTACCTTTGGCACTATAGGCTAGGTCATATCAATAAGAATAGGATAAACAGGTTGGTTCAAGAAGGAATTCTTGAAGTAGGTGATTGTGAATCATTTCTAACCTGTGAGTCCTGTCTTCTTGGTAAAATGGCCAAGTCACCTTTTACTGGAAAAGGTGAGCGAGCCAGTGAACTCTTAGGTCTGGTACATTCTGATGTATGTGGACCCATGAGCTCAAGTGCAAGAGGTGGATATTTCTACTTCATAGCCTTCACAGATGACCTATCGAGGTATGGGTATGTCTATTTAATAAAGCATAAGTCGGAGTCGTTTGAAATATTCAAACTATTCTAAAATGATGTAGAAAAATAAACTGGAAAGTATATTAAAACTCTTCGATCTGATCGAGGAGGTGAATACCTTTCCAATGAGTTTCTGACATATCCTGGGAAGAATGAGATTCTCTCTCAATGGAATCCTCCTGGAACACCACAGCATAATGGTATATCTGAAAGGAGGAATCGGACCTTGTTGGACATGGTTCGATCTATGATGGGGTTTGCTGGTCTATCGATCTCCTTCTGGGGATATGCACTCGAATCAACTTGTTATCTTCTAAATAGAGTTTCGAGTAAGTCTGTAACCAAAATGCCATATGAGATATGGATAGGACGTAAGCCAGTACTCTCGCACCTTAGGGTTTGAGGGTGTCCGGCTTATGTTAAGCATTTAATTATGGACAAGCTAGGACCTGGGTCTGACAAGTGTAATTTTATAAAATACCCAAAAGAGACTAAAGGGTATTATTTCTACCTGGCTGATGAGCAAAAGGTGTTTGTCAGCCTTAAGGCAATCTTTTTGGAAAAAGAATTTCTTGGTGAAGGGACTGTTGCCTCTAAGGTTGAACTTCACGAGGTTCGACAGGTGAAAAAATCGACACAAGTTGCTGAACTTGAATCGGATTTGATTAGATCAGATCCGGAGCCCATTGTTCAAGCACCCATAAGCGATCTGGTAGAGTACCACGTCAACCGGATAGATACTATAGTTTCTTAATCCGAGATGACGATCCTATCGAACTTGATGAAAATGATGAGGATCCGATCACCTACATGGATGCAATGCAGAGACCCGACTCTGAGAAATGGCTAGACGTCATGAAATCCGAAATGGAGTCCATGAAGGTCAATGATGTGTGGACATTGGTTGACCCACCCGAAGGAGTAAAACCCATAGGGTGTAAGTGGGTCTTCAAGATGAAGAGGGGCGCAGACGGAAAGGTGGAAACTTATAAAGCCCGTCTGGTGGCCAAGGGATATCGTCAACGTTATGGTATAGACTATGACGAGATGTTTTCTCCTATGGCAATGCTCAAATCCATTCGGATTATGCTTGCGATAGCTGTCCATCTGGACTATGAAATTTGGCAGATGGATGTGAAGACAGCTTTCCTAAACAGAGAGCTGGATGAAGAGGTGTATATGATACAACCTGAAGGATTCACATCCACTGATGAGTCTAAGGTGTGCAGACTACAGAGTTCCATTTATGGACTTAAGCAGGCATCCCAGAGTTGGAACATACGTTTTGATAGGATGATCAAGATGTATGGCTTCGTTAAGAATGGAGAAGAGCCCTGCATTTATAAGTGGGCTAATGGTCCAGTAGTGGTATTTCTTGTATTGTATGTGGATGATATTTCTTAAGTAGGAATGATGTCCCTGCATTACAGGGAATAAAGATTTGGCTGTCATCACAGTTCTCCATGAAGGATTTGGGAGAAGCTTCCTACATCCTAGGGATGAGGATCTATAAGGATAGATCTAAAAGGTTGCTTGGTTTATCCCAGTCAACGTACATAGATACTATGCTGAAGAAATTTAGCATGGAGAATTCCAAGAAAGGCTATCTACCGATAGGCCATGGAATTTCTCTCTCGAAGAGGGATTGTCCGACAATACCTCAAGAGAGAGAGTGTATGGGTAGGATTCCATATGCTTTGGCAGTGGGATCTATCATGTACGCCATGACATGTACATGACCAGATGTGGCATACTCACTAGGGATAGTGAGTAGATACCAATCTGATCCAGGGGAGAATCACTAGAAGGTTGTTAAAACCATCCTGAAGTATTTAAGAAATACTAAGGACCAGTGGCTTGTTTATGGTGAATCAGACTTGAGACTTATAGGATTTACAGACTCTAATTTCCAGTCTAATCATGATGACAGCAAAAGTGTGTCAGGATTTATTTTTACCCTTAATGGTGGGGCTATCTACTGGAAGAGTTCCAAGCAACACACAGTGGCTGATTCAGTTTGTGAGGCAGAGTATGTCGCTGCATCAGATGCTGCCAAAGAAGCGGTATGGCTGAGAAAATTCATCACCAAGCTCAGAGTAGCACCCTCCCGTGTTGGTCCAGTTCTGCTCTATTGTGATAGCTTTGGAGCCACTGCTCAGGCCAAGGAACTGAAGGCACACCAGTGGATGAAGCATATTTTGCACTGCTACCATCTCATCTGAGAAATCGTGGATCGAGGTGACGTCGACCTTCAAAAGATTGATGGAAAGGAGAACCTGGCCGACCCATTCACTAAAGCCATTGTGGAGAAGGAGTTCGACGATTTCAAGTCGAAGATGGGTATTAGATACTGCACTGATTGGCTTTAGGCCAAGTGGGAGATTGTTGAGAATAGTGTCCCAAAGTCAATTGTCAACCTATTGATGGTTGTACTCATTCTTGTATTAGTATATGAATTATAAATAAATAAAAGTTATTTTGGTATTTTTCATCACAAATTATTTCATCTTCTAATGAACTTTTGTGTTGTGGTGAAGTCCTTAGGACTATTTAGACTCGACAAAGGAGGATTTGTCGTTTAGTCCTTAAATCAGTTCGCGACCAAATGATACGTTGTTACCAAGGAAAACAACGTTTATCAAGCATAGGTCATTGTGTACCATATGGGTTGGTTGTCTCTTAACCAAGGAGTGTAGAGACACTAGTATGGCATACAGGTGAGATGTAAGGGTACATCTGCACTGAACGTGATCAACTTCGAAGCTTTTTCTACGGTCAAGATTTGCTCCAATAGGATATGGGTATAACTGTCTCTCTAATTTGAGACCACCACGGTGACTTACAAGTAACTCACTGCACTTAGACACTGGACTACCTGAATTTCTAATTCAGTGACGGAAGGCTACTGGGTGTAGTCAAGTACTTGACTTATCGATGCGTGTGTCAAGATGGGATTGACCACTCCAGTTCAGAAGCTGTGTACAGTCGTATTTCAATTTAACAAAATCTTGGCCAGGGTAGTCCTAGTGAGGAGTCACAGGACTGTTTGAGTTGAGCATGATTCGGATGATCTGATCAGGATTGACAGTTTAACCATGAGTTGTCCTATACACAGGGGTCAAAAAAAAAATATATAGTAACCATATTCACGTAGGTTCTGAGTGTTGTGATTGTGACTATTCGATCTATCCAGACGTTGGGTACCATTGCTAGATGGTCACTTCAATTAGTACAGGAATTGGTTCCTGTGCTACCAGCTTAGGTTCGAACCTGCGGGGTCACACACATTAGAGGTTCCTATCTGATCTGATGGCTGGTGAAGAGTCCCACTGGACTGGGACTCTTTGACCAAGAGTTTTAATGCTCGAGGACTCTGTGATTGAGAATCAGGATTCTCTGATCACAAGTTTCACACATTTTGGGTATCGGGTTCAAGAGTCCCATTGGTTTGGGACTCTTCAATCAAGGTGTCATATTGATAGACTTTGATGCCCGATTGCCCATCGGATTTGGACTCAATATTTATGAGAGATTTAATTAGTGATTTGATCATTAATTAACTCAATTTGATTGAGTAATTATTTTTGGATCAAGTCCAATTGAATTGGATTCAGTTGGATTTGACCCGATTAGGTTAAGAGTTGACCTAATCGCTGAGGTGGTTTGGTCCCTGATCTGATCAGGGGTTGGGCTTAGTCAATTACTGATTTGATTAGGATTTTATTGAGTCTAATTAAGCTTAATTATGTTGGGTTTAACTTAGTCTCATTGTGTCTAACCTATTTTAATAAGGTTGGTTCAATTAGGTTGATTTAATATTTGAAACCACCTTGACTATATCTCCCTGTGCCACCTCACTTCACCTGTGCCTATTTGAATTCATGAGAAATGAGTTCTCATGAATTTTCTCCCATGCAGAAGCCTTCCCACGCCCTCCCTTGTGCGCCACTTGGGTGGATAATGATAAGATTGGTTGGCCATTCAAATTCAAAGGATGTTTGAATTTGAATGGGCAACTAATCCCATGCGCCACCCCTTTCTTTTGTGCGCCTCTTGCTCTACACGAGAAAAGGTTTCTTGTGTAGACTCTCCACGCACAATGAGCCCACGCCCCTCCCTTCTCATGCCATGAGTGGATAAGGGTAGGTTGGTTGGCATTTGAATTCAAATTCGATTTGAATTCAAGTGAGCAACCACCTAGCTTTATCCTCTCACGCGGTGAAAATGCTGAAAAGATGCATCTTGCACTGTTTTAAAAAGGAAGAGAAGATGGGGCATGCGCACATCTGATCCTAGAGAGATAGGGTGGCCTGAAAAAGCTTTTCTATGTGAGAAAAGAAAAGAAAAGAAGAAAAAAGAAAAGAAACAGAGTGGGTGCAGGGTTTTTCATGAGTACCCTAGGGTTTCTACCTAGGGTTTGGGAAGTGAGAAGGTGAGCTACGAGTGTCATGAGTCCAAAAAAAATTAAGGAGAGTTTCACCAATCTCTCTACTATCTCTGCTGATGATCCAAAGCATCTGAGGAATCGACAGACACCGATTGAAGGAGTTTGATCAGCATCAGCCGTCGAAAGGGTTCTGCAATGAACTAGCATTCGTGAGGAGCCGATCAGATCGGGAGCTTCGTGTGAATGATCCACAGAGGTCAGACATACTATGTGGCTATATTACAATGATCAGATCTTCTCGATGATGATTAGACTGCAACGATCGACTATCTGGACGAAGGTAATGTGTTCTGAACACATAACAGTAAAATATTTACTATAGAGAATTTGAAATTTCAAATTTAAATGCATGCTATATATATCATATTTAGATCCTTGTGTAGGATTAATATATGTTAATTAATTAGATTAATTAATAATTTTTACTGTAAAATAGTAATTTTGAAAAATTTTAAAATTATCGTTTTACCCCTGCACTGAAATTCAAACAGTATGTTGGTTGTCCTCTTAACCAAGGAGTGTGAAGACACTGACATGGCATACAAGTGAGATGTAGGAGCACATCTCACTGAACATGACTAATTGCTGAGCA
Organism: Elaeis guineensis; assembly: GCF_000442705.2. Classification (NCBI taxonomy): domain Eukaryota; kingdom Viridiplantae; phylum Streptophyta; class Magnoliopsida; order Arecales; family Arecaceae; genus Elaeis; species Elaeis guineensis. The sequence continues at coordinate 102,419,241 of NC_026000.2, forward strand.
CTCTAGTGTCAAGAGTAGCTCACGAAGGATATGGGTATAAGTGTCCTTCCGATCTGAGATCACCACGGTGACATGCAAACAACTCACTGTGCTTTGATGTCAGACTACCTAAATTTTTAATTCAATGATGAAAGATTTTTAGACACAGTTAAGTACTTGCGAAGTCAGTGTGTGAGTCAAGATGGAATTGATCCCTCCGAATAAGTAAAAGTTAATGTATCAATGTGTTTCAGTTCACTAAAATCTTGATCGAGATAATCCATGTGATGGATTTTAAAAATTAAAATATAATATGGATGACCATACTATGGTTGACAGTTAAATCTTAGGTCACCTTGAGTATTTGGATCACAAAGATGAATTATATGGTAACCATATGCGAATAGGTTCTTAAATGATGCTTTGCAATCTTTTGACCTATTCGGATGTCAGATATCATTGCTAAATAGTCACTTTGATTGGTATAGGAAGATTGTTCTTATATTACTGACTTAGATTCAAACCTATCGGGTTACACTCAAAAAAAATTTCTGACTGATCATATGGCTGATCAACGATTAAAAATCATTCTAAGATAAAACGGTCAATTCGATTGATGATTAACCCTATGCAAAAGTTACAATAAATCAATTTACTAATTATTGATGAATTATAAGAGAATTGATTAGTAATTAGATTGATAATTAACTTAATTTAATTGAGTATTAAGTTTTGGATTAAATTTAATTGAATTAGATTCAATTTGATTTGACTCGATTAGGTTATGAGATGATCTAATCGCTAAGGGTGTTCGATTCCTGATATGATCAGGACTTAAGCTTGATTAATTTTTAATATGATTAAGATTTAATCAAAGCTATTTACTATCTAATTAGATTAGGTTAGTTGTCCAATTGGGTTTAACCTAATTTGGTTGGGTTAAGAATCTAATTGGATGAGAAAATAATTCGAATTCGAATCCCTTGCACCTTCTTTTCTACGCCCTTTTATTCTTTACGTGAGAAATAGTTTTACATGATTTTTCTCATATTTAAAAGTTTTTTTCATATTCTCATCTGATTTCTTTTGAATTAAAAATTGATTGGTTTAAATTTGAGTTCAAATGGGTTTGAATTTGAATGAAAGCCTAGAGTCCAAATTGAGTTGGACTCTCCTCTTCACGCCACCACCTTTCTCCAGGCATAAAGCATTGTTGCTTAAAATTTTTTGCACCATTCTGATGTTGGTCAACCCCTCTCTAATTTTATAATATGAGAATAAAGTTTGGTTCAAAATTTAATTCAAATTTGATTTGAATTGACGATAAGGATCAACCAATATTTGAATTTAAACTGAAACTACCTCTTTCTTATCCTTATCTTCCATGAGATGCCAACTTTAAAAAGGGATCAGTTTTGTACAAGATTAAGAGTGATATTTGGTGTGAGAAACCTGAGAGTGGGGATGTGAAAAGTTGAGAGTAGATTGGGCTTCCATGCGTGAGAAACAGAGGAAGTGTTCTTCCTCTCGGGCGTGAGCTGTGGATTCTAGGGTTTCAACTCTAGATTTTGTAAGAAAAAAATACAAGAATGAGTCTTGTCCAATCTTCCACACTATCACCTCCTTGTAAAGCTTTATTTTCTGATCTAAAAGAGTCTGAAAGATCCAAAGAAAGGAGCTTGGATCAGTCATCCAGAGCCTTCGATGCGAGCTAGCACTCTCGCGAAGGAAGATCCGATTAGGGCTTTGAGTGGATGTTCTGTAGAGGCCGGATGACCTATGTGGCTACTCGACATCAATGAGAACTTCATACCATACCTACCAAAAATAGAGATCATCAACCCATGAAAAGGTGATGAGTTCTGAAATCAACCAATATGATCTAAAGGTTAGATCAGATTCAAGGCATCGATGTGATCGATACAATTTTTTATTTTATATCATATTTTATATATAAATTTTTTATGTTATAGATTTTTAATAGTAGTTTAGATCTAATTTAAGATATATTTAAAAAATTAAAGTATTTAATTTTTTATTATTCTGCTGTAAAATTTTAAAAATACATGCTTTGAACTATCCATTTTTTCTTCATCATCAATTGAATCATCATCTTCTGATTGAGATACATTTAGATAAGTAATTAGACTTGACATGATTCTATATCCATAGCTCATCTGAGATGTTGTTTGACTGAAAGATTGAATTGCATGATAACTTACCACTGAAGGATATTTTGGTTATTTTTACTAAATTCCATCTCTTTCGGATAGTCATGACACATTTCTAGACGTCAATCTTGATTTATGAACTTATTAGAATTAAAAGAGTTTAATTCAAAAATTAATTAGAAAGAGTCTTAGCTAATTGGGACACTTGAGCTGATTTAGTCTGATTAGATTAGAGTTAGGTCAAGAGTTTCTGTCCACTACTGGCTAGATTTAGAATCTAATGGGTCACATACTTTAAGATTTGGTCTTGATCTGATTTAATTAAAATTTAATATAAATTCTATAGGTTAATTTGATATGCTAACACATTGTGTTAACCCAAGTTCTCAATTAGGTTAAGTTCAAAGTGTTTGAGCTAAACTGAACATGTTGCCTTTGATCTGATTGGATTAGGTCTATTTTAATTGGACTCCTACCTAACTTAGAAGAGTTTAAAGTGTGGAAGGACTCCTCTATGCCACTCTAGTTTCACACAAAAATAAATGCCGCCACCCTCCTTTTTGCATTAAGAATAGGAAGAGTCCTTCTTCCTTAAGGCTCTTAACCACCTCTTAGTTTTCCATGTTTTTCCTTTAATATCACATGCCAAAATTAAATAAGAAATTTATGAGGCACAGAAGAGAAAGAGTCCTTCTATGTGAAGTCTCTTTTGTGCCACTTAATTTATCAAAGAATTTATTCTCTGCATGAGGAAATGGAGTGCCAAGAGTTGGCACCCCTTGGGTCTCCTTCACACCTCTTCATTACCTATTTATATGGGGCACCTCTTATAGGATAAGGACTGAATTTTGGTGAAAAATTAGAGACCTTGGCATGTGATAAGAGAGAAAAAAATTTAAAAAAATTAAAAAAAAGATAAGAAAAAATAGAGTGGAAAAGATAGAAAGAAGGGAGGTGAGAAAAATAGCAAGTGAGGTGTGCTTGTCTTAGGATTTGATTTTTCCATATATTAGAGTACAAAATCAAATCCTAGGTTTTAAGACTTCTAGCTTTCAATGTGATCTTTGTGGTAAAATTGAAGGCAATAGTGCATTGGTGTGATCGTTCTTCGAGTTCGAAGCTGACAGTATTCTTATAAAGAAAAGGCTGCGGCAGTGCACCGGTTAGGAAGGATCTTGACCATCTTCTGTGTGGATCACCGTTGGAGAATTTTTACTTTAAAGTCTTGTAGAGATCACCTTCTTACCATACTGCTCATTTGAGAAAGTATAAGTTTCTAACTCTTTGTATGCTTGAATTTTTTTTGTTCAACATCTATAAGGTGATTCTAAGGGTTGAGTTTTGATTCGACAGTTTTAATTGTTAAAGTTTTCAATTTACATATTAAAAAATTTTAAAATTTATATTTTACTGCATGATCAAAATCCAACAGAGATCTTGCTTGCAACACATAATGGCCTTATCTACTACAGAAGCATAGTACATTAGTATCACAGAGGCAACAAAGGAAGTCCTATGGTTGAAGGGCTTGGCTTTGGAGATGGGCTTCTCATAGAAGGCTATCAGAGTATATTCTGACAGCCAGAGTGCTTTGTTGCTTGCACAAAACTCCATTTAGCATGCAAGGATAAAGCACATTAGCATCAGATACCACCAAATCAGAGAGCTTGTGGAAGATGGTGAAGTGAAGCTGGTGAAGGTTCACACCAAGGAGAATCCAGTTAATGTATTCACGAAGGTACTTTCATGGGATAGCTTTCACTATTGTGTGGCACTGATGGGGCTGGTGGATAAGACTAAGTTCATAAAGACTTGGGAGCACCAAGATGGAGATTGTGAGCTTAGGTGTGGTGCTTTCAAGTCTTGAAAACTGATGAAGAAAGGATAAGGTGTGAAGAAAGTATTAGGAGCATCAGCCAGTAGTCGAGTCGGCTCGAGCTCTAAAAGAGCCAGCTCAGACAGCAGACAAAAGCTATGTTTCTAGCATAGGGGATGACACAACAGTCGAGCTGGCTCGAGCTCTGAGAGAGCCGGCTTGAATAGTAGACAGAGAGCTATGAGTCCATTCGAGTCGACTCGAAGCCTGATAGAACTGGCTCAAACAGCAAGATAGAAGGTAGTGTTTCTGATACGCTGTGGATCGATGTGCTACAGCTGGCTCAAACCCTGATAGAGTTGACTCAATAGTATGGGCAGAAGACTTTTGGGATTCTAGTTTGAGCTAGAATTAGATTTAATTGAGTGGCTTAAGACCTTAGTTTTGGATGTCTTAAAAAGCTAATCCAAGGATTAGAATCAGGGTTTAGTCTAATGGATGTACAAGGCAAAACATGGGCTTGAAAATTGTACCAAATTGGGTTAGCTAGGGGAGTTTTTGGTTTGGATCAAATTGACCATATATATATATACACAATTTTGCATATGGTTTGATGAGTGGAATCAGAATTGAAGCTTTTTCTCCCTAATCACTCTCCCTCTTCCTCTCTCATGTTTCTCCTCTCCTCTTTCTCTTCCTCATGCCTAGAGTTCTTCTAGGTGCCATCATGATTTTCCTCCCATCCTTGCTGCTGCTTTCACGATCAATGATCAACAAGGAAAGATCTGATTCTATAGCAATAAAACTCAGTAGCCTCATTGTGAATAGCTCAAAGGGCCATTCACACCACTGCAGCATCAAAAAAATCATTGATGAATGTGTAGACATTCAAGTAATTTTTCATGTTGGTCAAGCTTAGTGTAAGTTGTTCTCTAACAACCACCTATACTCTCACCCTAGTATCCCTATACTGCAGACTTGAGATCATCTATCTGGAAGGATGGTGATCTATGCACCAATCTTAAATGGATTGATCACTATCCTCCATGATGATCCAATGATTGGAAGCATTTAGAAACTAACCACTAATAATGTATGTTTCAAATTCTCAATATCTTAAGAATATACAAAATCATCTTTGTTAATTTCTAGGACAAATCATGGACACATAAATATGATTGAAAATAAAAATGCTCTTTATTAATGAGAAAAATTTGCAAGTACAATCAAACTCTAGAATTACAAAATGTATCAGCCAACAATTGGCTTCTAGGGCACACTTCTAATAATGTGGATGCACTTTCGTTTTGCCATCGGGCCAAATCCTTACCAATGGTTATGGCTCTACTTATCCAGGCTCAAATTGAAGTCCTTAAAAAAGATGTTAGCATAGCTAAAAAGAAGGCTGCCAAAGTAGAACAAAACTTTTTAAAAATGAAGAAAAGCCATGATGGCACCTTAGTAGAAATAAAACTTTTAAGGGCATGCCTTAAGCAAACTGACAAAGTGCATGCCACAGAAAGGTTTAGGTTGACTAAAGAGCACAATAGGTTTGCGAATGTGGTAGGAGAAGCAACTTGGGGTGTAGGTGCGAAGGCAGCTCATTGCTGTGACAAACTGCATTCAGCTCAAGAAAGGATTTCGGAGCTAAAGTACATTATAGCATCATCCAAGGATGTTGAAGAAGCTAAGTGGCTGATGTGCGCAATGTTGTCGTTAGGACACCATGCAATCAGTTTAATTCCAACTCTTAAAAAAAAATTTGTAAATAATAGTGAGTCAGGTCGAATCCATAGGGAAAGCTATGGGTTGATGTATTGAAATCTTTAATTTTTGAAAGAAAGAAAAGAAAGATTGAATGGAGTTAGAATTATAAACAAAAGACAGGAATTAAACGGTGCAGAAGGATAAACTTGAAACTAAGATCTATTATTTAGATCTTAGTATCTACTTGTAATAAAATTAAATTTTAGAGATTTAAATCTTAATTAAAATCTAAATCCTATTGCAAAAATTAAAAAAAAACATAGCAAGAATTAAAAGTGCAAAAGAAAGTAACTGGATATTAGGATCTACTAACTAGATCCTAGTTTCTACTTACAATTAAAATAAAAATCAAAAAATTTAAAGAGAATAAAATTACTTTTGCATTAATTAGAATCTAAATTCAAGTACAAAATATTAAAGAGAACTAATAAAGAAAACAAATAAAATTAAAATAAAGAAAATAAAGTAGCAAGCTGTAGCAAGGATTAGAAATTGATTCGCACAGCCTCGTCGGGAAGATGATTGGTGGACTCCTCTTCTTTTGTACTCCATAGAGTGTGCTCACATCCTCTTCTTCATCTTTCTTAGATCTGATCTTGAAAAAGATGGAGACTTGATAGAAGTGATGGTGGAGGAAACAAGGCTCCCTTCAAGGCACCTCTTGAAGCTACAACCCAAATCCTAAGCCCTTATTGCCACCGTCTCTCTCTTTCTTTATGCCACCAATAATTTTTTAGATGCTCATACTTGAAATGTGGACTCCTTTAAAAAGGCCTAGGGTTTGGTGATTTTCAAATATTTTTTTCTTAAATTTATTTCATATTAATCCCTCTTGATTTGGAAGGCTGTATCTATTTAATTTGGGAAGCAATCACATGAAGAATTTGCTTTTGCCAACTAAGCTCCTATTTTGCTCCTCATGCTAAATCTTTTTGGATTCTTATCTACTGTAATTTATTCTCTTCCAAGTTAGCTCCTTTTCACCCAGAATTTGTTGCCATATCTGGTTTCTACCCCAAGAAAAACTAGGAAGAATCTGGGTGTATCGGGTGTTTCCTGTTTTGTCCAGCACTATTACCAACTTTAATTCGATGTAGCCACCTCATCTGAAATCCAAATTAACTTCTATAAATTATATTCTTTTCTTTCTCATCTTGAGATTCTTTAGGATCTAGTCTAGCTCAATTTGAAGTCCTGTAGCCTACTTTTCAGGATCCTTATACCAAAGGTGTTAGAATCAAGGGGGTCCGACCAAGGAAGAGATTAACTGCCTTTTTCTTACTTTTTGCACCTCCTACCTCCTTTCCTAACTGATAGCATCAACAAAAGAATGGTGTGGGGTTAGGATTTCATGGGGTGGATGGCCAGCTAGGGTTTTGAGGCTCCAAGATTTTAAAACATCTTCGACGATTTGAATTTACCTGCCAAATAAGGAAGAAACATAAATTAAACTTCTCATAACTTTTTTAATGGATGCGAAACTTGATTTTTAGTGCTTAGATTAATCAATCATCTCGACATCTAATTTTTATAAATATATACTAATTTTATATTTTTTTAAAACTATTTTCAAAAATACTTAATTTTGCAAGAAAGTCTAGCTTAAGTATGAAATTAAGATTTTTAGAAGATGTTAGCACCATTAACCACCTAAAATACTTAAAATAATTATAAAAATATATGACTTATCACACCTCCTAACTTACTCATTGCTAGTCCCTTAGCAATGCAACAAAAATATAAGTTTTTTATCATCATATTTCATTAAAATCCTCCTTTACAAAAGTAGATCTTGGATTGAAAGTTAGAGTTTAGCAAGTATCACTACCAAGTATCAGAAGCAAATTTCATAGTCAGTACAATCAGAAACTTGCTTAGAATACATCTAAAGATCTACAGTATTTACATTTGTGATGACTAACTGAGCATTGGGTGCTGACTTGTAAAGGATAAATATATCTTTTCTTATCATCTTATTTTGGTTAATTTTCTATACAATCTCCAACTTAAGTTCATGAACTAAGGTAGCTTTGACACTGTCTTTTTTCTTCTTTTCTTTTTTTTTAAAAAATAATGTAGAGCATCCTGACCTTTCCTTCACTGTTTGATGCAAACCTCCACACTTGACTTAGATGTAGAGATCTGATTACTAAACTTAGGGCAATCCACATATACTCTGTGTTTTGTACTTTTATTTTAGATAGGTAGCTCTTTCCTTAAATTTAAGTTTTTTTAATTAGGGTGTATATCAATTACCTACTTTAAATGATAATCGAGTCCTCAATTGGATTTATAATCAATATCTACTTTGCCTCATCAGTGTGCATGTGCAATTGAAAGTGCTAATAGCCTTTAGGTGACCTAAGTAAGCTGCTAATAGTCCGATCAATTAGTCTACTCTTTGACTCGCTACATTCATTAGCAAATACTCTCTAACACTATTATTTCTTTCTATTTTATTTTGCTTAAGATTTTCTTCCTGACCCATGGTTTATTCAATAATTTCAAAAGATTTTTCAATTATTTTTCAAAAGTTTTCAAAAATTTTCACACTATCTAAGATATTTTTTAAAAATTTTCAAAGATTTTTTTAAAAGATATTTCCTACCCCCCCAACTTAATTACTATTGTGCCTAATGATATAAATAAGTTAAAGAAATAAATTCAAACCATAAGAACAAAAAGAAATAAACAGGGAGATAGGGAGAGAAATAACCTGAGAAGATGAGCTCATCACCAATATAAGGGCTGCAAAAATTTTTTTATCATTTTTTATTTTTTTTATTTTTTTTATTTTTTATTTTTTTTATTTTTATTTTATATATTGGGTTGCCTCCTAACAAGTGTTAAGTTTTATGTCTTCAGTCAGACTATATCGATTCTCTCACTTACCCAGGATCAAATACTGAATAGAAGAATTCTTATGGGTTAGGTGGGTGAGATGAGTGAGGTGAATCAAGCAGGGTATTCACCTCTTGGACTTGTGTTTCTTCAATGGTCTCATCCAAAAAATCATCTTTTATTAATTTTAAGGAGTCAGATTCAATTATTACATCTATTAATTCAACTACTGAATAGTTTTCCTCCTTCTGAGTATACTTTGAGGTATTAAAAATATTAATTCTCACCTTTTGAATTAAAAATGTTGGGTCTATGCATGGTTCACAAGAATAGTGACATCGATTTTTTATCGCGATGCACGGGAGCAAATTCGAGTGAAAAAGGGTTTTGCACTGACGGATGGTCCAAATTAATTTTTAGGATCGATCCAACAGTCAGTATTGATGTCGGTCAGGAAAACTAAAGCAAAACATTTTTATGTGCAATCCAATGAACTAGAACACTTCTAAAGGCTGATCCAATGGTCTATGTTGATTCTGACCTAATTTAAGATTGATGAAGCATGATCTCATGTGTTGAAGGTTGATCAGATGGCCAGAAATTGTTTTTGATTGATATATCACCTGGGACATGATTTTGAGATGGTTTGAGACTCTGTGGACTACCAAGACATGGAAAATTTTAGCAACTATAAAAGGAGATGACCTGAGATGCAAAAGAGATTAGGAAAAAATAGAGAGATGCCTATTTTGTGCTCCTTTCTCTCCCACTATTCATCTTCACATCTAGCTTCTTTCTACCAATTTTCTTCACACCAAGATTAAGGAATTGAAGCAAAATTCAGCAACAAGTAGTACCCTATTTAGAGTTTATAATATTCTTTATTTTATTTGCTATTTTTGCTCTTTTCATCATAAACTAATTTTATTTTACTAAGGCTAAGGCGTAGCCACTCTTTTAATACAATATTCAGTAAGATTGAATTCTAGATTCATTTTTATTCATGAGGAGTATGCAAATTTGTTCTTAATACTTTTAGAATATTGGCCATCTTCTAAATATTTTGATGGATATAGATGATATGGATCAAGTATTTCTATGTCAATGCTTCTTGATTTGTATACCTTGTGTTTAAATCAGATTAAGATTTCTATGTGTGTGGTATTTAGTATGCTTTGGATGCAGCATATTTTAATTAGAGGGTTTCATAGAAATTAATATATTAGTGCTTATTTAAATTATGCCTGGATCAAAGGGTAATTAATAAGTAGTGATAATTTTGCTATACCTGGACCAAAGGATAGTGAATATCTTAGGAGACTCCACTGTCACATGAAACAAAAATTGATCTAGTTTGCATGATTACTTGAATATTGTATTGATTAAGTCGGTAAGCCGATTGCCTTAGTATTTCTTTGATCTTGATTTCAATCTAAAAATCACATGTTTTTTATTCCCTGGTAATTTTTTAAATGTTTATGTTTTTTGTTCTCTTGCAATTTCTTAATTGTTTCTTTATTTTTTATATTTTCTTATAAATTGATTTTCTAAATAAAGTTTAGGAAAGTGTTTTTTAGTACTTATTTTTTAATCCTTGTAAGATGATACTCTATGGATACACTATATTACTTGATCAACTGGTGCACTTGTCATAGCGACAGATTTGCATGTATTAAGTTTTTAGTATCATTGCCGGGGATTATCTAAAATAATATTAAAATATGATCCTTGCTTTACTTTAGAATTTTTTTGATTTTTATTTTTGTTTTATTTGTAGGTGTGTGTTCAGTGTATGACACATGCTGGATATAGTGACTTGGTCCCACTTGATCCAGAAATAGAGAGGACAATCTATAGATTAAATCACACTCAAGGAAGAAACATGGCAACTGAAGATCCTAACAATGTCAATCCAGAACTAGATATGGTGGTTGAAGAATAGTAAGAGGCTATTCGAGCAGCACATCATTCATTAAATGATTATATCGCACCATCGATAGTTGATGCAATTTCAAGCATTAGGAGATCGATCGTGTGAGCAAATAATTTCGAGATAAAGCCGACGATGATCCAAATGATTCAGGGGACTGTCTAATTTAGTGGACATATTTAGGATTATCTGAATACCCATATTTCAAATTTTCTTGAACTCTATGATACTTTAAAAATTAATAGGCTATCAGATGATGCCATTAGATTGAGACTATTTCTTTTTTCTTTACTTGACAAGGCTAAAGTTGGCTACATTTTCTTCCTGCAGGTTCTATCACCACATGGGATGCTCTAGCTCAAAAATTTTTGACTAAGTACTTTCCACCTTCCAAGATTGCAAAGATACATAATGATATCACTTCTTTTGTGTAGATGGAGATGGAGTCACTATATGAGGCTTGAGAGCATTTTAAAGAGCTACCAAGGAGATGTCCACATCATCAATTATCCGTTTGGCTTCAGGTATAAATTTCTTTACAATGGTTTACCTTTTACTAATCGTTCTATAATTGATGCAGCTACAGGAGGTACTAGTAATTAAAAAACTGAAGAGGAGGCCTTTGATCTGATTGATGAGATGGTATCAAATAGTTTTTAGTAGCAAATAGAAAGGATGAAGCCAAGAAGACTAGCAGCTATGCATGGAGTAGATAGCATTCCAGCATATCAATTGAAATTGCTGCTCTTCGGGCTAAACTCAACAACATGAAGAGAGCAGTCAACAACATGAAGAGAGCAGCTATGCATGTACAGAGCATCACTTGGAGCTATATGGAGGAGGATACGATACAAGTGACTGTTAGACAGGTAATCCCTTTGCTAAAGCCTCAGATATAGCTAACTATGTTGGTAATTTTTTTAGGCCGCAATAGAATAATCTTTACTCGAGCACCTACAATCAAGGGTGGAGGCAGCATCCAAATTTTTTATGGAGTAATAAAAATGCAGCACAGTAGCCACCTCTGGGATTCCAAGTACCTGAGAAGAAGCCCAACATAAAGGAGCTGATGGTTAAATCATACAGAACCAAAAAGTAGCCATGAGGAATTTGGAAATCAAATTCATGCAGAACTAAGAAGCAGCCATGCAAAATTTGGAGACCAAGCTCAGGCAGGATCAAGCAGTAGCCATTAAAAACATGGAGATACAAGTGGATCAGATGGCCAAGATGATCTCCAAGAGACCACAAAGATCCCTGCCTAGCAACACTGAGACCAATCCAAGGGAGCAAATCAATGCTATCATGCTAAGAAGTGGTAAAAAGCTAGAAGAACCACATCAGAAGGAAGAGATCGAAGAAAAAAAAATGAATAAGGAGCCAACCAATAGTGAGAAACAGCCAATTAAATTTCATCGATTACCTAAACAACTAGCAGATGGGTGGTCCCCGAGTATAAAATTTACTGATCCAAATGTGAAGCCTTATGAGCTGCCACTACCATTCTCTGAGAGATAGATACAGCATCCATATAAGCAGATTTTTAATTTTTTCAATATCTTAAAGAACTTACATATTAATATTCCCTTTATAGATGCTATCACTCAAATACCTAGGTATGCCAACTTTCTGAAAGAAATTCTAGCCAATAAAAAGAAACCGAAGGAGCCTGAGATAGTAAATTTGAATGAAGAATGCTCCATAGTACTTCAAAATAAATTGCCACAGAAATTGAAGGATCCAGGGAGTTTCACTATCACTTGCATTATTGGTGATTATAGTTTTGATAAGATTTTATGTGATTTAGGAGCAAGTATTAATCTCATACCTTTTTCTATTTTTAGAAAGCTGAGAATAGGAGAACAACAGCCAACCACCATTACTCTTCAGCTAGCCGACAGATCCATCAAGTACCCAAGAGGTGTAGTGGAGGATGTCTTAGTAAAGGGAAACAAGTTTATTTTTCTGATTGATTTCATTGTTCTTGACATGGAAGAAGATTATAAGGTACCCCTTATCTTAGGGAGACCCTTTTTAGCTGTTGGAGGGGCTTTAATAGATGTTCAATAAGGAAAATTGATTCTTAGAGTCCAAGAGGAGCAAGTCACTTTCAATATTTTCAAGGCTATTAAACATCCCAATGATAATCAAACTTATTTTCGAATTGATGATATTGATAAATTAGTTCATGAGTATTTCATAAAAAATAGGTTTGAAGACCCTATTGAGGCTTGCATTGTCCAATCAAAGAAGTGGGCCATTAGATTGCTATAAAGTGGTGATCAAGGGCTGGTGTTGTGGGCGCTAGAAAGAAGAGTAGCGACTCTTCGGAAAACATCGATGAAATTCATCAATGATTTTATTTCTACACTAAGGGAGGAGTCCTTCTGCATGAAGGCATCTCTTCATTTTTCTACTAGATTAAAGCATGGACTTTAGGTTGTTAAGAGGCACAGAAGAGTCCTTCTGCCTCTTAAACATTCTTTTATTCATTGAAAAAAAATAAATGGTGCACATAACTATCTAGCCGACCTCTCATTGCACCCCTTGGGATTGGATAAGCTTTAAACCTTATCTAATTGGCTTTTGGGCATGGGATTTTTGCTAAGAGGCATGAGATGGATGAGGAGTTGTGAGATGAATTATCTGAATCGATGCAAGATGGTGCAGAATGCATCCGGTCGCCAACTATAAAAGGATGGCACGCTCAGGGTTTTCATTCCATCGAAAAACTCACCCAATCTCTTCTTTCTTACAACTTTCTCCCTATTGTCTAATTATTTCCTTCCTTCTCTTATTAGGACAAGTTCTAAAATAGTAAGGACAAGTCCAATTTTAGGACAAAAGTATAGATAGAGAATTAGGAAAGATAAGAAGAAAAGAAAGGTAGAGAAAGAAAGGCTAGGAGGAGAGAAAGGAAGCCTAGGGGTTGTGCTGCCTGAAGGAATCATGGAGAAAGAATTCAGTGGGAGGAATTAGTTAAATAGTGAGAGTCTTGATCAAAACCTTATGTGTATCATCATTGGAGGATGAACACTTGGGAGCCTGGTGGAAGCTCTGTCGGATTTTGGATTTAGTGATGCGGGTATTCTTCTATACCTTTCATATTGTTATGCAATTTATGTATATGATTGTTAATCATCAAGATGGTCCTGGATTAAGGTTTAATGGTTAGGATTTTACTATGCAAAAGTTTTGAAATCCATGCTCCATTGTGCCATTGTAATCTTATAATATGGATACTTGTAGAGATCGGACACTTATGCGGCTTCAAAAGGATCTTAAAGATATCTATAGATCATCAGATCGCAGATGCAATAGATTATGAAGATATCTATGGATCATCAGATCATGGTGAAGATCTACTTGCATAAAGATAAAAATAAAATTTTTATTTTTGCTTGAATCTTAATCTTGTACATATGATGATGCCTGGGTTATGTTGAGATATGATTTCTATATGCATGCTTGATTAGATTAGATATAATTAGAGATTTATTTTAATATCATTCTGATATAAGGTTGTCATGGCATAATGAGGGTCATTATATTATATGGTTATCCTAAAATAATGTTGAAAAGTTTTTGAAATTCTCTTCCACTATGTGTTTAAAATTTATGAAGTCTCTGCATGCATACCAGATCGCCATATGATGAGTTACCTAACAATGGTATCAGAGCCATCTTATATTGCAAGATTAAGATTAGATTTTAGATTTAAAAATTATTTTTAAATCTGAAATCATAAATGATTATGAAAAGGAGATGGAGTTCAAGATCTAAAAATTTATTTTTGGATCTAAAAATCTGAATGATTGAAATTCATGCGATAGATTTCTTGATCCAAAAATCTATTTTAAGATCTAAAATTCAGATTATTTTATGTTCATGCAATATTTTTAAGATCTAAAAATTATTTTAAGATCTGAAATCTTGATTTCTTATGTTCATGCATCCATAAATTCAATATTAAATTTTCATATGATGTGAATCCTACTAGATATGAATTTATCTTTATTATATGTGCATGCATGAGATGATGTTCATAGATAGAGATTCATCTTGATGTGATTTATGATGATATGGATGTTTTCAAATTAGTATAATTTGTGTTGAAAATTATATCTCAAAGTTAATCGTCAGCCTGTTAACGGTTGTATTAATCAATGTAAATTATATGAATTAATAAATTAATAAAATTATTATTTAGCTTTTTCATCATAAAATGGTATACATCCTCTTAATGAACTTCAATTATTGTGATGAAGTCCTTAGGACTATCCTAATCGATATAGGAGGATATATCGTTTAGTCCTTAAATTAAGTTTATGATCAAATAATATGCTATTACTAGGACGATAGTGATTATCGAGTGTAGGTCGTTGTGTATCACATGCGTTGGTTATCCTCGTAATTAAGAGGTGTAGAGACACTGATATGGCATACAAGTGAGATATAAGAGTACATCTCATTGAACATAACTAATTGCTGAGCATTCTGTTGTCAAGAGTAGCTCACGAAGGATATTGGTATAAGTGTCCCTCTGACCTAAGATCACCATGGTGACTTGCAAGCAACTCATTGTGCTTTGATACCAGACTATTTGAATTTTTAATTTAGTGATGGAGGGTTTCTAGGTACAGTCAAGTACTTTTGAAGTTGGTGTGTGACTCAAGATAAAATTGATCCCTCTGAATAAGTAAGAGTTAATGCATCAGTGTGTTTCAATTTAGTAAATTCTTGATTAGAATAATCCATATGATGGATTTGAATGGTTAAAATACAATGTGGTTGACTATACTGGGGTTTGATAGTTAAACTTCAGATCACTTTGAGCATTAGGGTCAAAGGGATGAATTATACGATGACCATATACCAATAGGTTCTTGAATGATGCTTTGTAATTTTTTGGCCTATCCGGACGTCCGATACCATTGCTAGATGATCACTTTGATTGGTATAGAAAGTTTATTCCTATACTACCAGCTTAGGTTCGAACCTATAGGGTCACACTTAAAAGAAGTTTCTGACTGATCATGTGGCTGATCAACGATTGAGAATCATTCTAGGATTTAATCATCAATTTGATTGATGATTAACCTTGAGCAAAAGTTGTAATAAATTAATTTATTAATTATTAATGAATTATAAGAGGATTGATTAATGATTAAATTATTAATTAGCTTAATTTGATTAAGCATTAAGGTTTGGATTAAATCTAATTGAATTAGATTCAATTTGGTTTGACCCGATTAGGTTATTAGATGACCTAATCGCCAAGGGTGTTTAATTTATGATGTGAGCTCAATTAATTTCTAATTTGATTAAGATTTAATCAAATTATTTATTATTTAATTAAATTAGATAATCTAATTAGGTCTAACCTAATTTTATTGGGTCAAGAACCTAATTAGAAATGAAGTCAAATTTGAATAAAACAAGAACACCTCTGTGCCACCTTTCACTACACCCATCTTTTCTTCATGCATGAAAGTGGTTTTTGCATAGAATTTCTCTTGCCTAGAATGTGTGTTATGCCTTCTTCTGATCCTCTTTGGATTAAAATTTAGTTGGTTTAAGTTTGAGTTCAAATTGGTTTGAAATCAAACTTAAACCTAGAGTCCAAGATTGGAGGGACTCTTCCTTGCCACCGACCACTTTTCTTCCCATGCCAAAAATGATTTTTGTGTGGAGTTTTTGGACCCATCTAAGGTTTGTTGCCCACCTTTCTAAGTTACTAAGATATAGATTGAGTTTTTGCATAGAATTTCTCTTGCCTAGAATGTGTGTTATGCCTTCTTCTGATCCTCTTTGGATTAAAATTTAGTTGGTTTAAGTTTGAGTTCAAATTGGTTTGAAATCAAACTTAAACCTAGAGTCCAAGATTGGAGGGACTCTTCCTTGCCACCGACCACTTTTCTTCCCATGCCAAAAATGATTTTTGTGTGGAGTTTTTGGACCCATCTAAGGTTTGTTGCCCACCTTTCTAAGTTACTAAGATATAGATTGAGTTTGGTTCAAAATAGAAGTCAAATCTGATTTGAATTCATGATGAGATCAAACCCTGGTTGAACTTGAACCAAAACAATCAAACTCTATCCTTATCTTGAGAGGATGCCACCTTAAAAAGGGGTATTTTTTGTGCACCCGATCAGATAAATTTTTGGCATGAGAGAACCTTAGAGAGGGCATGAAAAATCTGAGAGAGGGGTGGGCATCTGTGCATGAGAAAAAGAGGAAGAAGGTTCCTCTTTGGGCGTGAGATCTAGGGTGGGCTTCTAGAGTTTCCTAGTTCTAGTTTTATGAGGAAGAAAAATCAAAAAAGTTTTGTGCTTTTTCTTTGACACCATCTCCTCCTCAAAAAGCTTTATCTTCTAATTCAGAGGTATCCATTCGATTTGAAGAAAAGAGTCTCCATCAGCCATCTAGAGCTTTCGACACGAGCTAGCATTCCCAGGAAGGACGATCGATTCGGAGCTTCAAGTGGAATATCTGTAGAGGCCGGATGTATTGTGCAGCTATTTGGCATCAGAAAGGATCTTATACTATATTTATCAGTAGTGGTGATCATCAACCCATGATTAGATAATGGGTTCTGAACTCATCTGATCAGATTTAACTATTAGATCTGATTCAGGGCATCGATATGATCGATGCAGTCTTTTATGTTAAATCAGATTTTTATGTGCATTATTTGTATGTCATAGATTTTTAGAAAGATAGTTTAGATCTAATTTAAAATATGAGTAGAAGATTAAATTATTTAATCTACTACTTTTGCTATAAAAATTTTAAAAAATTATATGCTTTGAACTGCCTATTTTCCAACAATGGTATCAGAGCTTTGGTTTCTTATGACATAAATTTTTTACATAAATCTGATATTAATTTGATTTTAATTATTTAAATTAGATCTAAATAATTAAATTAATGTTCAAGTAGTGTAATAATTGGATTGGGTAGATTGCTATTGCCGTTCATCATAGGAGAAATCAGGATTTCACGATCTTCTTTTCTCATTCGATGGGATCTCTTATGGCATGTAGGGATACTATGCGGTTATTTCTCATGAAGATGAACAATAAAAAGATCTTAAATCTTTATTTTAGATATGAAATAATGCATCTTAGATCTGAAATTAGGATTTTAATTATTGCATGATTGTTTGTAAAAATATTTTACAAAACTTGAAACTATTTTCAAACACCGAATCCCAACCTATGTCAGCCTAAAACTTAATTGAGAATTAAGTGATTCTAGATTTGAGAATCAAAGATCTAAGACATCAATTTCATAATTCATGGGTTAATGGGTTAGCTTAAGTCAAGTCTATTTAACTGGATTAGACTTAGGGTTAGAAATTATTAATAATGGACCATGTCTGTAATTGATAAAATCTAATTAATAGTTAATTCTGATTGGATCAATTTTTTCTCTTGATCAATTCTCAATTATTGTAGTTGGTCAAGTCTATATCTTTGATTAGATCAAGATGAACCTTGATCGTAGCTCTGTGATCGAATCTAAGTCTATAAGTTGATCAAATTGAAAATGTTTAACCAGTTGGTGTCTAAGGTAAGTTTGGCAGTCTTGATCGATGATCACTAATTGAGAGCTACTCGCATAGATTGAGTCTATAATGAGTTAATGATATATCCCTTCCATCGATCTCACTTATCTGACTAACATGATCAATCATGTTTTGATTAGATCACTTAATAATTGAGGTTGACCCATGCTAAACTAGAAAATCAGTACGACTGATTTAGATGCCCCTAGTTCAACTTATCTTGAGTCCTCTTCATGACTTAATGAAGTCAGTGGAAGGATTTATGACTTGTTGGGTGGATCAGATTAAACCTAATCTTCTTTAATTGACTTGATGAAATCAGTGGAAGGATTAAGAATAACTTGTCGAGTCTTTATTCATTGATCAATTTAATTAATTAAATCTTTTAAAATTATTAGATCTCTAAAAATAAAATAGTTATGGTGATAACTAGATCATAGCCTCCCATTAAGTTGGATGATAATGGGTCCAATAGTTAGATAATTATTGGATGGCCCAAAGGCCTGGTACTCATCTGCTATTAAAATTATCATTCATAATATGATGACTCAGTTGAGTCTCTCTTATGGGTGATCAAGATAACCGACCAGAGTTGGGTCTGATTATTTGTGGTTAGATTTCTGAGTACGATCATGTTAATGGTTGGACCTAATCAGATCCTTTAGTGGAGACAAAATTAACTATTAGAATTTATTTGGTAAAATAATTAATTAAAAATCTACCCATAGGATGCACATGGGTGAGCTGGCCAAAGTCGAGCTCATATGCAAGTGTGTGGATTCTAGTATCTGCTAAGAAATTAGAATAATTTTTTGAATTGGAGGTAGAGGCTACCCATTCATTTAAAATAGTGGGAGAACTTTTAGACTAAAGTCCATATCTTTAGGCTTAATCGATTCATATACTAATTAGGTTTTAATTTTTTTTTTACAGTTATGGCTACCAACTTGTCGCTTCGATCGCTATTAGACAGTGATAAATTGAAAGGATCAAATTTTGATAGCTGATATCGAAAATTGAAGATAGTCCTAGAGCACGAGTGGATCTTGTATGTGCTGACAGATCCGATACCTGAGGAGTCTGCTCTCAACACTCACAGTGTGGTTCGAGACACTTACTTGAAGTGGCTCAACGATCGCACCATCATACATTATATCATGCGAGTGGCTATGAACGATGAGTTCAGTCATAAATTTGAGGAAGCTTAGCTAGAAGAAATACTTCAAGTGTTGAATGATTCTTTTGACACTCCTAATGACGTTGAGTGGCACAAGACTAGTTGTGCCATTTTCAATGTCAGGATGAGGGAGGGGGCATCGTTAACCGATTATGTATTGTACATGATTGAACAGATCGAGCACCTCAACAAACTCAGCTTTTTCTTGCATGAGCGACTTGGAAAGATGTGATTCTGAATTTTCTACTAAAGTCCTACTTACTATTTGTCAGTCATTATCAAATGATAAAGTCTTTAGTAAACTACCATAGTCTGTTGGGGTTGCTACAGATTTTTGAGAAAGATCACCAACTCTATAAGGAGACAGTGAATGTAGTGGGAGCATCTTCTTCAGGCAGGCGTCATCTCTTTAAAAAAGGAAAGAAGAAGAAGAAAAATAAGGTGCCAAGTGTTGGGGGTTAGACCGTGAAGTTTTAGTCTAAGTCTGACCAAAATCAAGCAGAGTGCTTCTATTGTAAGAAGCAGGGTCATTGGAAGAGAAACTATCCTCAATACATTGCTTTCTTTGATCTGAACAGGCCAAAGAAGCAGAAGCAATTAGTTGCTAAGTAAGGTAATTGTATGATAACTTCTTGCAACTTCTCAATTTGTGATATAATGACCTGGATATTAGATACTGGTAGTCCTATTAACATTTGTAATTCATTGCAGAAACTTTAGATCAGTAAGAGATTTGAAGACGGTGAGAGATTCCTAAATGTTGGAGATGAAAAATCAGTTCTAGTTCTAGCTTTAAAAATTATCAAATTTGTATTCAATTTCATATCGTTGTTCTTAGTGATTATCATTATTGTCCTAATTTTTTATTGAATGTAATTTCTGTAGGCCTTCTAGCCAAAAAAAATTATGAAATTTTAATAAAAATTTTTTTTGTGATATCATTTTGAATGGTGTTACTGTAATGCACGGACAATTGAACAATAAAATTTATGTTGTATCATGACCTAGTGTAATGTACACATTGAGAAAATGCCCTAGGATAGATGATGTCTCGAATGGCTACCTTTGGCACTATAGGCTAGGTTATATAAACAAGAATAGGATGAACAGGTTAATCCAGGAGAAAATCCTTAAGGACAATGATTATGAATCATTGTCAACCTGTGAATTCTGTCTACCTAGAAAGATGACCAAACCACCTTTTATTGGAAAAGGTGAATGAGCTAGTAAAGTTCTAGGTCTTATACATATTGTTGTATGTGGATCGATGAGCACAAGTGCGAGAGCAGGGCATCAATACTTCATTACATTTATAGACAATCAATCTAGATATGGTTATGTCTACTTGATGAAAAATAAGTCTGAATCATTTGAAATATTTAAATGATTCCATAGTGAGGCAGAGAAACAAATCAAAAAGTGCATTAAAATTCTTCAATCTGATCGAGGAGGTAAATATCTTTCTGATGAATTTCTGATACATCTAGAAGAGAATGGGATTCTCTCGCAATGGACTCTTTCTGGTATGCCACAGCATAATGGCATCTCAGAAAGAAGAAATCGAATCTTGTTGAATATGGTTCGATCCATGATGGGATTTTTAATATGCCAATCTCTTTTTGGAGATATACGCTTGAGTTAGCTTGCTATGTACTTAATAGGATTTCAAGTAAGTCTGCAAATAAAACACCATATGAGATATGGACTGGACATAAACCAATACTCTCACATCTTAGGATTTGAGGGTATCTGACTTATGTCAGACATTTAAAAATAGACAAACTAGGACTTAGATCTGACAAGTGTATCTTCATGGGGTATCCTAAAGAAATCAATGGATATTTCTTCTACCTTACTGATGAATAGAAAGTGTTCGTGAGCAATAAAGCACACTTTTTAGAAATAAAATTCCTTAGTGAAGGAATTAGTGCTTCTAAAATCAAACTTGATGAAGTTCGATGAGTAGAAGAACCGACGCAATCTAGTGAACCCACAGAATTCGATTTGATTGAATCAAATCTAGAACCTATTATTGATGCACCATTAAGGAGATTCGATAGAGTATCGTGCCCACCAGATAGATACTATAATTTTTTGATCCAAGATGGGGATCTTGTTGAGCTCGATGAGAATGAGGATTCGATCTTCTTTACAGATGCAATGTAGAGATCTGACTCTGATAAGTGGATAGAAGCCATGAAATTCGAAATGGAGTCCATGAAGGTCAATGATGTGTGGATGTTAATTGACCCACTTGAAAGGGTAAAACCCATCAAGTGTAAGTAGATCTTTAAGAAGAAGAGAGGTGCAGATGAAAAGGTGGAGACCTATAAAGTCCATCTGGTTGTCAAAAGATATCGTCAACATTATGGTATTGATTATGATGAGACATTTTTTCTTGTGGAAATACTAAAATTTATTCGGATCATGCTTGCAATAGCTGCACATCTAGACTATGAAATCTAGCAAATGGATGTGAAAATAACTTTTCTCAATGGTGAGCTAGAAGAAGAGGTGTATATGATACAACCTAAAGGTTTCATATCCACAGACGAGTCTAAGGTATGCAAGCTTTAAAGATCCATTTATGGATTGAAGAAAGCAAGTAAGAGTTGGAACATGCATTTTGATAAAGTATTCAGAACATATGGCTTTGTTAGAAATAGAGAAGAATCTTGCATATACAAATGGGTTAACAATTTGGTGATAGTATTTGTTGTTCTATATGTGGATGATATTCTCTTAATCGAGAATAATGTTCTTACATTATAAGGAATAAAAGTCTGACTATCATCTCAGTTCTCCATAAAGAATTGAGGAGAAGCATCTTATATTCTAGAGATGAAGATCTATAAAGACAGATCTAAGGGGATGCTTGGATTGTTTCAGTCCACGTACATCGACACTATGCTGAAATGATTCAGCATGAAAAATTTTAAGAAGAGCTATCTTTTGATAGGCCATGGAATTACTCTCTTAAAGAGGGATTATCCGAAAACTCCTCAAAGAGAGAGAGCATATGAACAGGATTCTATATGCTTCGATAGTGGATTCCATAATATACGCTATGACATGTACAAGACCAGATATGATATACTCACTAGGAGTAGTAAGCAGATACCAATCTGATTCAGGAAAGAACCACTGAAAGGTTGTAAAAATCATCCTTAAGTATTTGAGAAATACTAAGGACCAGTGGCTTGTTTATGGAGAATCTAATTTAAAACTTGTAGAGTTTACAGACTTCAATTTTTAGTCAGATTATGACGACAATAAGAGCGTGTTGGGATACATCATACCCTGAATGGTGGAGCAATCTGCTAGAAAATTTCAAGTAGCACACCATGGCTGACTCTACTTGCGAGATGGAATAATACATTACGGCATCCGATGCTGCAAAAGAAGTTGTGTGATTACGAAAGTTCATCGATGACCTCAGAGTGGCACCCTCCCTCGATGGTCTTATTTAATTGTATTTTGACATCATTGGTGTCATTGCTCAAGTGAAAAAACTAAAGTCACATCAGTGCACCAAGCATATCCTGCACCACTATCACCTGGTTCAGAAGATCGTGCATTGAGGTAACGTCAAGCTTCAGAAGATCGATGGAAAGGAGAATCTGGCGATCCATTTACTAAAGCCCTCAGTATTAAAGAGTTCGAAGACTGTTGGGTATAAAATATCCCCTGATCGAAGTTTGTAAAAGACCGACCCTTCCAGGACTCTTCCAGCTTCCGACCTTATGTGTGGCATCACTCCAAACCCCCTCGACCGTCCGGACTTCTCCGATAGTGAACTTCTGCATTCATCTATCGGGCCACCCCAAAAGCTCTCTGGGCCTCACCACCAGCCAACCTTCTACAGTGATCAACTCTTCTCCAAACTTCTTTCAGACTCCGCCAATATCCGAGTTTCTTCAACAATGAGATTTCTACAGTAATCAGACTCCATCCATGTTTCTATGATGGCCGACCGCCTTCAGGATTCGAACCGAGCTCCTGTGAGAACCGAACTTCTACTACAGGTAGTCTACTCCGAACTCATACAGTGAGCAGTTTGCTCTGGATATCCACTGTAAGCAAACTACATTCGAGCCTCTACTGCAAACAAATTTCTTCTGAACTTCCGTTACAGGTAGACTTCAGCTGAGCTTCTTCGTAGCCGGATCCCAGATGAGCTTCTACCATGGGGCGGGATCCACCGTCTAGGTCGTTACTCCGAGCTCCCACGACCACCGATCTTCGACGGAGCTCCAACAATAAGCGGCCTCCTTTCGGCCTCCCACAAGAATCGGACTCCATCTGAGCTTCCACAGTGGATGGATTCCGGATGAGCTTTCGCAATGGACGGGCTCCAGTAGCTAGATTTCTACAACGACCGATCGCCTCCGATGTCTGCCGAACCTTCCCAGTGCCATCCGAAGTCCATCGCCGGCTGACCTCCCGCCAGATCCTTCATGAAACCGAACTTCTCCGACGGATCATCTTCAGACGAGCTTCCACATCAGGCAAATCCCAGACGGACTCCTCTAGCAATCAGACTTCTGTCGTGCTTCACCAATGAAAAGTCTCCATTCGAGCTTCTACAGCAGATGACTCCTACCTGTGGTATCAGCGCCTAAGGTACCCGACAGCAGTAGACTTTTCAGCAGCTTCGAGGCATCCGAGCTTCTCCCAGATCGATGGGATAGAGAGCCATTCCACTTCGTCAGATGTCCCAACCGAGCTTCAGCCGACGGATCCAAACTCTTTGGCAAGTCATGACAATGGCCACTACCCTACTCCACTCTCTGCAGCGGATTCCGCATGGCTCCACTACTCTCTGGCAAATCATGACAATGGCCACCACTCCACTCTCCGTAACCAACTCCACGTGGCCCTGAGTGACCCCTGATGCCACTACTTTCTATAACAAACTCCAGGCGGCTCTGAATAGCCCACGACCAGGTGGTTACAGAAGTCGCCGTCAATCAGTTACGCTCTCCATCTATAAATAAGGACCCTCAGATACGTTCTTCTCTAAGCTAAAAAAACTCTATCTCAAAACTCTGCTAAAATTTTTACTCGAGCACTCCATTTCTGTTGAAGCAGAGTACTGACTTGAGCATCGGAGGGTCTTGCTGGAGCACCCCCAACTCCAGTTTAGACTTTCCTTGCAGGTCCCGATGGCGGCCGCGGTCACCCCGACTCCAACTTCTCCAGCTTTGGTAGAATTCTGCACCAACAGAATTGGTGCTAGAAGGAGGGCGGCCCTGTGTCTTCGCAGTACCCTTGTTCTTGAAGGAGTGCTCAACGGGACTGTCTCCGATCATCTTCTTCGACATCCTCTTCTCCTTCCCCTGCTAGATCTCCACCTGATGCCTCCCCGAAAGGCATCTACCAGGCGATCCATGGCATCCATGGCCAGATCTCAGGCTCTGGCCTCGCCTCCAATTTTCCAGGCTCCTCCCCCTCCTCCGGCAATGGCAGTCGGTATGGAGCAGTTCGACCTGCTGGTTCAACAGGTCAGAGGCCTCACTGAAGCAGTGCAGGCCATGCAGCAGCAGCAGCAACAGCCGCAGGTGTCAGTGCGGTTGGAAAGAGCATCGTCGGAGCTCCAAGATCCGACAGTAGGGCGGGCCACTTGGGCCAATCATCCTGTCTTCCCCGACAAGGGGAATGCGAGGGTGGAGAGCCCCCGATTTGATCACGATTCCACTCCTGGAGGATCCCTACCTCCACTCTATCAGAAGACCCTCGAGACTCGCAGTCGAAAGGACCTCCTGGATCGAAGGCTCCAGGAGATAAACTGACAGATCGAAGAGCTCCACCATGCTCCCCCTACTTATGGTGAGGACATCTGCACTGACCCTCCTTTCTCTCAAATGATCATGCAGGAATCGATCCCACCAAACTTCAAGCTCCCCCAATTCGAAAGCTACGATGGGACCTCGGATCCGGTTGACCACCTGGAGGCCTTTCAGACAATGATGCTGCTCCATGGTGTGCCAGATGCCATCCTGTGCCGAGCTTTCCCATCCACTCTGAAGGGAGCAGCAAGAAACTGGTACTCAGCATTGAAGTCGGGTACCATCTTCTCCTTTGACCAGATGAGCCATCAGTTTGCGGCTTATTTTGTTAGTAGCCGGCATCCCCGGAGAGGCTCAGAGTCCCTCATCAACATCAAGCAAAGAGAGGGAGAATCCATCCGAGCTTACATCAATCGCTTCAACATCGTCACGTTGGAGGTCCGAAACTTGGACCAATCGGTCGCGATGGCCGCCCTGAAGGGCGGTCTTCAGAAGAACGATCTTTTATTTTCCCTGGAAAAGAAGTATCCCAGGGACTTTGCTGATTTGCTGGCTCGGGCTGAAGGATATGCCCGGGCAGAAGAAGCCTTCAAGATGAAGGATGAGGAGATCACGAAGGAGCGGCAGGTGGGAGACTCAAGCAAGCCTGCAGTTGAAAAAGGGCCGAGTGAAGCTCGGCTGTGTTCTCAAACTCCTCCCGGACACAGGCATGTTCGGACTCCTTTCCGAGCTCATAAGCAAAGGAGCTCAGACCACAGAGTTCAATGGAGCTCTCCCCCCAGAAGTTTTCACAGTTACACCCCTCTCAACACATCAAAAACTCAAGTGCTGATGAAGGTTAGGGAGCAGCTGCCAAGGCCGGAAAGGATGCGCTCGCACCCCAGAAAGTGCAACTCGAACAAATTTTGCCTCTATCACCGTGACCACGGCCATGACACGGAAGAATGCATTCAGCTCCGAGACGAAATCGAGGAGCTCATCAGGCGGGGTCGGCTCGACAGATTCATTCGACGCCGACCTGAAGGTAGGGAAGACTGACCTAGGGCCCTACCACAGCTGAAGCCGCCAAGAAGAGAGGGGCAACCTGAAGATCGACTTTCGATTGGAATTATCAACTCCATCTCAGGAGAACCCCGACGGGGAGCAGACCTTCCGCAGCTACAGGGTTCGAGAAATCTATGAATGTATTACCAACAACTTTGCCCTAAATAAAATTTTTTTTCATATTCACATATTTTTTCTTCTGGCATAAGCTTATAATGACAGGGAGTAACTCCCCTGTGCAAACAAAATTAAGCGTGTTAGGAACAGGAGAAGAACCTCATCCTAACATGAGCAAAAGACGAAGGCCCAATTTCTTAAAGACCGGATGGGGGGAAAGCCCTTGCAACGGCCCTTATGTGCCCCCACAGCCTTGTTAGAAACAGGAGGAGAACCTCGTCCTAACATGAACAAAGACGAAGGCCCGATTTCTTAAAGATCGGATGGGGGGAGAGGCCCTTGCAACGGCCCTTATGTGCCCCCATAGCCTTGTTAGAAACAGGAGAAGAACCTCGTCCTAACATGAGCAAAGATGAAGGCCCAATTTCTTAAAGACCAGATGGAGAAAGAGGCCCTTGCAACGGCCCTTATGTGCCCCCACAGCCTTGATAGGAACAAGAGGAGAACCTCATCCTAACATGAGCAAAGACGAAGGCGCAGTTTCTTAAAGGCCGGATGGGGGGAGAGGCCCTTGCAACGGCCCTTATATGTCCCCACAGCCTTGTTAGGAATAGGAGGAGAACCTCATCCTAGCATGAGCAAAGATGAAGGCCCGATTTCTTAAAGATCGGATGGGGGGAGAGGCCCTTGCAACGGCCCTTATGTGCCCCCACAGCCTTGTTAGGAACAGGAGGAGAACCTTATCTTAACATGAGCAAAGATGAAGGCCCGATTTCTTAAAGACCGGAAGGGGGGAGAGGCCCTTGCAACGGCCCTTATGCACCCCCACAGCTTTGTTAGGAACAGGAGGAGAACCTCGTCCCAACATAAGCAAAGTCAAAGGTCCAATTACTTAAAGATCGGATGGGGGGAGAGGCCCTAGTAGCGGCCCTCGCGTGTTCCCACAATCCTGTTAGGAACAAAAGGAGAACCTTGTCCTAACATGAGCTGAAACTGACTATCGAGAATAAGAGGAGAACCTCATCCTAACACAAACAAAGGCTCGGTCGATCAAGATCGGACAAGGAGGAAAGCCTCCTCAACGGCCCCTCTACACTCTTACGACCCTGTCAAGAACAGAGGGAAGACCCTCACTCGAACACAGAAGAAAAAGGGGAGGTGAAAAGAGAAAATGACGAACTACGCCAGCGATAAGTGAAAAATGAACTATATCAAAGGTACGTAGGACCTCATCTCAACGAGGAAGAAGACCCTCATCGAAAATCTCCGATCCCAAAGGGCAAACCAACACAGCGACGACCAGAAATCTTCAAACAACGTCGACGTCAAATAGGATGAAAGACAAAAGAAGTTCGGTAAATGATAACTCAATACCAAAATGGATAAGGTAATAGACAACTTCATTTTCATTTCATTGATGAAGTACACATTACAAAGCCCTGAAGGCCAAAAATAAAAAGAGAAATGATCAGAGAAAAAAAAAGAGAAGAAAGGGGCTCTAATGAAGCCCAACTTCTTTCGATTTCGAGCTCTCGATTTCAGTCCTTGTTAGGGTTTGCCTTAAGTTTTCAACTTCTTCCTCTAGTTCCATCTTTCTTAGCAGCATATCCCGGTACATCTGGTGGAACCATCGACTCTCGCCCTCTGACTCTCGAAGCCTCTTCCTCAGGACCTCAAACTCCATCTCGACATCTTTGACCGCCTGCTACTCGTGGACCAGCTGAATCTTCAGTCGCTACAGTTCGGCCTCCTCTTGCCCAAGGGCCACAAATAATTCTTCCATGGTCTCCCTCAAGGAGTGGAGCTCGTCAGAGTCCTGTGTAGAGGTGAGCTAGGCTCTCTCAGATAGCTGCCTTCGAAGGCGGGCAACTTCATCAGTTGCTATTTGGAGCTTCCTTCAGTAGTCCTCTACTTGTCCGCTCTAGCCAACTCGGTAGGCATCCTAGTTTGCCTCAACATCCTGCAGCTACTTTTGGAGGTCGGAGAGCTTCTGCGATCAGTCTCGATCACGGTCAGCTTAGACTGTGAGCCAGGATGAGCTCCCTTCCAACTGGCCGATCTTCTCTCGTGCGGCCGCCAGTTTGACTTCAAGGGAGCTGATCTAGGAGGCCTGAGTCCAAGATCGATCGCTGGCATTTTTTTAGAGTTCCTCAAGCTCTGTAACGAAGTTGGCCTTCTTCCGGGTGAATTCCATGAGTCCCTTTTTATGGAGGTCCTGAAGACGAATGGCCTCCGCAGTGACTTTCGAATGGCTCTTCCTCAGTCGGTGAAGTTCATCTTCCAGCTTCTTATATTTCTTCGTCAACTGACGAACTTTCCTTCTGAAGTCTCGGATCGTCGACTTTAGAGGAATCCCCTGTGGTAGGGGGAGAGCTTCGGCAGGGCACTGTCATTGGGAGATAAGAGCACCACGACTCAGATTAGTATAAGAGGATAAAAGAGATGGGGAAGCAAAAAAAAAAAAAGGGGAGGGACCCTCTATAAAGAAGGATCCGATTTCATTGATTAAATAATTTTCAAGTACAAAAAAAAAACCACTATGAAGAAAAAATACAAAGCTAGAGGTTTCGGACCTTTGGGATAGAAGTAGAGGGGCTCGGCATCCTCGAAAGATTGTCAGCGGCGGCCGCGATGATCGACGAGGTCCCAGCTGGAGGAGAACTGATAGCAACTTCGGATGGTCCGGCTTCATCGTCGGATGCCTCATTCAGAAAGTTGAGATTCAGTTCGGGAAACCTCCCAATCACCTACTCTTGGCATATTTGAAACCCTTGATGAAGGCTTCCTAGCCAAACTGGACCTTTAGATCCTCCATCTCGGAGGAGGGTTTGAACTCCTCCACTGCTCGGGCCCCTACCTCCAAAATCAGGGACAGAATCCGTGCTTTCAGCTCGGAAACCTGTGCCTTCAACTCGAAAGCCTGCACCCTCAGTTCAGAGATTTCGACCTCAACCTTCTCTCTCTCCTCCTCCAAGGCAGTCCTCAGATCGGACGAGGTTTGTCCCTCCTTTTTCAGCACCTCCTGGAGACTCAGGACCTCGACAATCTTCTCCTCGAGGCGGACGGCCCTAGCTAGGCGACCCTCCTCCGCCCGAGCTGCCTCCCTCTTGGCGATCTTCACCACCTCGACATTGGCGACAAGATGGTGCCCAATCTGTAAGAAAGGTCGGGGAGTCAATATGAAGGCTGAAGAATAAATTAAGAAGCAGGAAGGAGGAGAAAGATGAGTTAACTTACTTCGAGAAAAGATCCCAGAGAGTCCTAGACTCGCAGCTCGGGATCGGCTAGGACGATCCTCTCGACAACCTCGGGTAGAATGCACCCTTCGACCAGCCTCTTTATTAAGTCCCTGTTGTTGAAAGAATTTTCCCCCAGGTCTTCCTCGGAGCCACCGGCCCCCTCAACGGCAACCTTGTGACTGCGGCTCCTCCGGGCCAGGGTCTTCTTTCTCTTCCTCCCTTCAGCCTCGGGTGCCCCCTCGGGACGAACCTTGGGAGCGGGATCCTCGACCGGGGGGCTCCTTGAAAGGGCTCGGGGGACTTCGGGTTCGATGTTGGAAGGAACTTTGACGGCGATGGCCACAGGAGCAGGCGTGGCCGAGCTTGTCCCTTCTGTCCTGGCTTTCTTCACCGACCCTGAAGTCGAGCGTCTTTCCTCTTGTGGGTCTTGAGACCCTGGGCTAGCCTCCGAGCCACGCTTGTGTATATGTCTGCGATAAAAAAAAATCAACATGGCTTAGAGATGGAATAAAAGAAAAGAAAAAAAAAATAATATACATATATGATGGTGCTACCGGCAGGGTTAAGAAAACTCAGGCTGACGTTGAACAAAAGTTGTTCCTTCAAAAGTTCGGGGAGGAGGGGGGCTCGATAGGCCTCGAGCTTTTTGGAGGCTTCGAGGTCATCCGTTTCCAGGCTAGAAGCCCGACGGATGAAATCCCTCAGAGAGCCCCAAGGGGGTAATCCTAGCTCCAAGGTCGGACATCGGACATAGAAGTACCTCTCCTTCTAGTTGTAGATAGAAGAAGGGGTGCCTTTCAGCAACCCCTTTCTACTAAACTGAGGGGAAAAGTACCATCAGTCCTTTGTCGAGGGATATTGCTTGAAGGTATAGAAATTTCTAAACAAAGAAAGCGTTGGCCGAACTTCAGCTAAACTACAAAGAGAAAGAAACCCTATCAAAAACCTAAAAGTGTTCGGCATGACAGAAGCTAGAGAAATGTTCAGGAAGTGGAAGAGAGCAATGACAAAGGACGACAGTGGAAGCTGAAGTCCGATGCGGAAGGCCTCCTGGTATAGACAGACATGGCCAGGAGGAGGGGCGCTAGCCCGATCAGTTGGCTCGGGAAGCTCCAGCTCGTACTCTGGGGGAACTCCATACTGAATCTTTATCAGTGAGAGTTTATTCGGAGTCAAGGAGCCAGGGATGGTGTCCGGCGCAATGGCCAGACAAGGTTCGGTCCTAGCTATGGGTTCGTCTATGATACCAGGACTTTGAGAAACAGGGGCTGATGAACTCCTAGAACTACTAGAAGAGGAGATATCAGAAGATATTTTGGATCAAACGGAAGCCACAAAATCTCAAAAAAATTAGGAAAAATAGCAAACAGGCCCTCAAGGAAGCTAAATGAATAGAGTATGAAGAAGAAAGGATAGGAAAATGACAAGGAGTTTCGGAACTAACCTAGATCGGCCCCAGGAGTGTAGGAAGACGACAAGAACAATGGAAGTCGACCCAGAGGATGTCTAAGGCCGAGGAGGATGCTAGAGGAAGCTGGAACTCTCGAGGAAGAGGAGGAGAACCGAGGGATTCTCTCAGGCAAAGTGAGACCCTGAAGGAGGAGAACGTGTTTAAATAGACCCCGGGATCTGGTGCAGTAATGATTGTGGATCTCCTCTGACTGGCCTGCACTCGCCGCGTGTCCCACTCACCTTGACAGACTATTGAAAATAGCTGGCAGCTGACACAGCCATTATTGTACTGTACCTAAAGCCATGCTCTGATGGGAATTCCAAAAAAAAGAAATCTTTTTCGAAAAGCCTCTAGTACCAGTGTGCCGAGCGTTAAAATATCTGGCAACCACTGAGTGTGAAAATTGAGGGAAGCAACTTCGACCGTGAGAATTTCTCTATACTTTCTTCATTCGAAACCCGACCTCAGAAGTAGGGGGACTGGTGTTGGGTATAAAATAGCCCCCGATAGATGTTTGTAAAAGACCGACCCTTCCAGGACTCTTCCGGCTTCCGACCTTGTGTGTGGCATCACTCCAAACCCCCTCGACTGTCCGGACTTCTCCGATAGTGAACTTCTGCATTCGTCTACTGGGCCGCCCCAAAAGCTCTCTGGGCCTCACCACCAGCTGACCTTCTATAGTGATCAACTATTCTCTGAACTTCTTCCGGACTCTGCCAATATCTGAGCTTCTTCGACAATGAGATTTCTACAGTAATCAGACTCCATCCAAGTTTCTATAGTGGTCGACCACCTTCAGGATTCCAACCGGGCTCCTGTGAGAGCCGAACTTCTACTACAGGCAGTCTACTCCGAACTCATATAGTCAGCGGTTTGCTTTGGATATCCAATGTAAGCAAACTCTATTTGAGCCTGTACTGTAAACAAATTTCTTTCGAACATCCGTTACAGGTAGCCTTTGGCCGAGCTTCTTCATAGCCGGATCTCAGATGAGCTTCTACCATGGGGCGGGATCCACCGGCCAGGTCGTTACTCCGAGCTCCCACGACAATCGATCTTCGACCGAGCTCCAACAATAAGCGACCTCCTTTCGACCTCCCACAAGAATCGGACTTCGTCCGAGCTTCCACAGTGGATGGATTCCAGATGAGCTTTCACAATGGACAGACTCCAGAAGCTGGATTTCTATAATGATCGATCGCCTCTGACGTCTGTCGAACCTCCCCAGTGCCATCCGAAGTCCATCACCGGCCGACCTCCCACCAGATCCTTCATGAAACCGAACTTCTCCGATGGATCATCTTCAGACGAGCTTTTACATCAGGTAAATCCCAGATGGACTCCTCTAGCAATCGGACTTCTGTCGGGCTTCACCAATGGAAAGTCTCCATCCGAGCTTCTACAGCAGATGACTCCCATCTGTGGTATCAGCACCTAAGGTACCCGATAGCAGTAGACTTGTTAGCAGCTTCGAGGCATCCGAGCTTCTCCCAGATCGATAGGATAGAGAGCCATTCCACTCTGTTAGATGTCCTAATCAAGCTTCAGCCGACGGATCCGAACTCTCTGGCAAGTCACGATAATGGCCACTACCCTGCTCCACTCTCTGCAGCAGATTCTACATGGCTCCACTACTTTCTAGCAAATCACGACAACGGCCACCACTCCACTCTTCGTAACCAACTCCACGTGGCCCTGAGCGACCCCTGACACCACTACTTTCTGTAACAAACTCCAAGCGGCTCTGAACAGCCCACGACCAGGTGGTTACAGACGTCGCCGTCAATCGGTTACACTCTTCGTCTATAAATAAGGACCCTAAGATACGTTCTTCTCTAGGCTCAAAAAACTCTATCTCAAAACTCTGCTAAAATTTTACTCGAGCACTCCATTTCTGTTAAAGCAGAGTACTGACTTGAGTGTCGGAGGGTCTTGCCGGAGCACCCCCAACTCTGGTTTAGACTTCCCTTGCAGGTCCCGACAGCGGTCGCGGTCACCTCGACTCTAGCTTCTCCGACTTCAGCAGAATTCTGCACCAACAAAGACTATAAACTGAAGATAGATATACGATACTGTACTTATTGGCTTTAGGCCTAGTAGGAGTTGTTGGAAATTATGTTCCAAAGTCAATCGTCAGCCTGTTGACAGTTGTGCTAATCAATATAAATATATATAAATTGATAAATTAATAAAATTATTATTTAGTTTTTTCATCATAAAATTGTTGGAAAATGTATCCTAAAGTCAATCATCTAAGTGGTAGATATTTGGAATTAGTATATGAATTATCTAATAACAATAGTTATTTGGCAGGTTCATCATAAAAGTTCTATCTTCCTTAAATGAACTCCTAAATTATGATGAAGTCTTTAGAACCACAATCAATCAATAAAGGAGGATTTATTGGATGGTTCTTAAATTGTTCACGATCAAATGATAAGTTATTAACAAGGACGATAACTTATCAAGTATAGGTCGCTGTATGCCATATGCATTGGTTGTCCTCATAACCAAGTAGTGTGGAGACACTGGTATGGAATCCAGGTGAGATATAGGAGTATATCTGCATAGAACGTGACCAATATAACACTCTACTGTCAAGAGCAGTTAGCTAAGGCCAATGGGTATAAGTGTCCCTCCGACCTAAGATCACCACGATGACTTGCAAGCAACTCACTGTGCTTTAGTGTTGGACTGCCTATATTTTTAATATAGGTTTGAAAAGTTTCTAGGTACAGTCAAGTATATGTAAAGTCGGTGTGTGAGTCAAGATGAGATTGATCATTCCTGATTAACTTCAGGAAGAGAACATCTCGCTGTGTTTCAATTTAGCAAAACCTAGGCCTAGGTAATCCTCGTGAGGAGTCTGAGATTTGCAAAATTTTGAGACACAATAGAGATGACTTATATGAGTGTTGACAGCATATTCAAAGTCATCTTGAGTATTATTGGTCAAAAGAATGAATTATACGATAACCATGGGTCAGGGTTCTTAGAATGTTGCTTTGCATACATTCGACCTATCTGGATGTCGGAAATTATTGCTAGATGGTTACTTTGACTGGTACAGGAATTAGTTTCTGTGCTATCAGCTTAGGTTCGAACCTATAGGGTCACACACATAAGAGGTTGTAACCTAATTAGATGGTTAATCGATGATTGAGAATCATTCTTAGGTTAAACGATCAATGTGATTAATGTTTGACCTAATGCAAGTGTTGCAGGAGGATCGAATAGCAATTGGATTGCTATTTGGCTCAATCTAATTGAGCAATTGAGGTAAGATCAAGTCTAATTAAATTTGATTCAATTAGAATTAGTTTAGATTTAATTAGATTAAGCCTAATTGGTTTATTGGATAAGCCAATTGCAAAGGAGAACAAGTCCCTGTTTGACTAGGACTTGTATGCACCTAATTCTTAATTAAGTTAGGATTTAAATCAAAATTAAATATGGTTTAATCTGATTTAATTGGACTCCAAGTTGGACTAAAATCATCATTAATTAGATTTCAATTAATTTGGATTGGGTTCAATGTGTTTGACCTAATCTACATAAGAATCCAAGTTAGACTAGGACTCCATCTCTTCTCTTGCGCCACCTAAGAAATCTCAAGCCCATGCCCACTAATTAATTTTTAGATATTTTTCTATGATATCCACATCCAAAGAATGTTATCTCACACCACTTATTCTAGAGATTTGAATCAGATTTGATTTGATTCAATATGGAAAGAGATTTGGCTAATTATGGAAAGTGTTTTAGATTTATCTCCTTTGTTCGAAAGAGTCCCTCTTCACAAGGACTCTTTTCTCCTCTCATGTGCCAACTTCCTCCATCGTTATCCCTTCTTTTTGTCACCCCTTTTTAGGTTATTTTCATGCTCTCCATGAAATTTATGAAGGAGGGGGCATCCAAGAGTTGGATGCCCCATGGACTCCTTGTTAGACTAGGTTTTATGACCTAGTCTACCATATAAAAAGTTGCCGCCCCATATGCTATAAAATAAGAATAAAAAATTTATGGCTTTTAGATAGAAATAGTAAAGGAGAAAGAGGAAGGCATGGGTGGTTTGAGGTGCCATTATCCTTGGAGGAGAGTCTTCAATCAAGAGATCAAAGGTTGATATCTTGTAGAGAGAAAGGTAAAAGAAAAGATTGTCTTCTCTCATTATTTTTCTTTCATATTATTCTCTCTTTGTTTTTTATGTTTTTTATGTGATAAAATCTGAGAGAGAAAAAGGATGGAAAGAGTAGTTTGAGGCATCAAATTTCTTGGAGAAGAGTCTTCTATCAAGAGATCAAAATTTGATGTCTTGTAGAAACAAAAGGTAAGAGAGAAGATATTTTTCTCTTATTGTTTTTCTTTTCAGTTTATTTCCTCTTTATTTTATATTTTTTTGTGATAAAAATTTGAGAGAGGAAGAGGGATGGCATGGTGGATCCATGCTCTAATGAGTTGGAGAATGGTGATCTAATTTTAGACATGATCTGATCATGTTCTGATGAGAGAAGAAGAAGAAAAGAAGGTCTTCTCTTAAGGTTTCTTTCAGAACCCTTCTTCTCCATAAATCATGAGATTTTTTTATAAGAAAAATCAGATATCATAGGATCTAAAAATTTAGAAAATATCTAGAGAAGAAGGTCTTCTCATGTCCTAGCATAGAGATGTTCTCAGGACATCAATCATTGATGTACTGAAAGAGAAGATCTGTCTTCTCTTAGGACCTTTTTATATCACATATTATTTCAGATTTTAAGGAAGTCAAAGGATTTGACTTCTCTCTTATTCTTCCTCATATTCTTCAGCTCTTGGAATATCCAAGAGATTCGAAGAATATTTTTTAGATTAACCATCCGGAGGGATCTGCAAGAAGCTAGCACTTCGAGCGGATCTTCGTTCGACGAACCTTCGATTTTGTTGCAGCCTCGTGTGAATCATCTATAGAGGCCGGACATGTGTGTGGCTCCAAAAATAATAAAAAAAATCAACCACAGAGTTCTCAACCTGTATGAAGGTAAGAGATCTGATCTCTTCTCTTATCTAGATGTGATCTAGGTTT
This sequence comes from Elaeis guineensis, assembly GCF_000442705.2. Classification (NCBI taxonomy): domain Eukaryota; kingdom Viridiplantae; phylum Streptophyta; class Magnoliopsida; order Arecales; family Arecaceae; genus Elaeis; species Elaeis guineensis. The sequence goes on from NC_026000.2 coordinate 102,455,196, forward strand.
TAGATCTGAAACTATTTTAGATCTAGGGTATTGATTTGGTCCATACCAAAGATTTTATTTTTTGATTTATAAATATAATATGAGATGTTATAGGTCCTAATTGTAGGGTTTAGTAATTTGATTACATGTATTTATAGATTAAATTATTTAATTTACATGTTCCGCTGCATTATATTTCAAAAATATTTTAAAATTCATGCATGAAACCCTGCACCTTTTCCAACAGTAGTATCAGAGCATCTAGGTTCTTTTATAACATGTTCATGATTGCATTAAAATAAATCTAAAAAATAAAATAATGATAGCACAGACCGTAGGTTGTCCTGCTATAAGGTTTATCCCTTACAGTGCAAAGGTTGTCCTGGTACGTTGTAATCTAGAAAATTTAAAAGAGTTTAAATAAATCTTGTCATGAATATTTTAGATTAGGTCTATTTTATTTCATAAAATTTTATGTAATGTACGTAGATTAAAATCAGCCAAGAATAGGATCTCGCGAAGGTTCTGTTTGCTTATCGGGCTAGCCCGACCACAATCCAGCTTGACTGAAAAGTTGGCTCAATTATTTTTCTAACTGATTTTAATTGTTAGTGTTTGTTAGTGAAATAAGCCGACCTATTTTTGAAATGAGTCGATCTATTTAGTGAAACAACACTAGATTGTATTAAACTTTTCAAAAGTTGAAAATGATTTTCAAAATGCCGAACCCCAACCCTCAGCCATGAACTTAATTAAAAGAATTAAGTGATTGTTTAGGATCTAGGTTTGTGATTTAAAGATCCTAAGACAATTTCATAAAACATGGGTTAAAGGATAATGGGTTAGCTTTGATCAGGTTATTAACTGGGTTAGACCTAGGGTTAGATTAAATATGGACTAAGTTAAGAAATTGATCAAATCTAATTAAAATTTAATTAGGATTATATCATTTCTATAGATCACTTCAATAGTTGTAGTTGATCAAAGTCCATATATCTAACAAATGGACACTGATCGTGGCTCAGTGGTTGAGCTCGAATCTTTAGGCAGACCAAATCAAAACTGATAAACCAGTTGGTGTCTAAGGTAAACCTGACCGGTGGTTTTTAATTGGGAGCCCGCTTACTGGCCATTTCTTATGGTATCTAAGGCAAGCTTTGGCAGACCCTCCCACCCATCATATTTATCTGGCCAATATGGTTAATCAAGTCTTGATTAGGTTGCTCATTGATTCGTGCTAACCCATGTCACATAGGAAATCAGTGAGTCTGATTTCATTCGACGAGATTGATCTAGGTGCCCATGGACCAAATTTGATCCTAGTCCTTGTTAATGACTTAAGAAGTCAGTGGGAGGACTTGACTTGATGAAGTCAGTGGGAGCAAATTGGTCTATGTCCTTTCTATCCTTAAATCACTAATAATTTTAAATCTTCTAAAATTATTAGATCCTTAAAATGATAAAGTTATGAAAATAACTGAGTCATAGCCTCCCATTAAGGTGTTTGATAATGAGTCCATTAACTCAATAATCATTGCAGACTCAAAGGCCTGGTGCTTGTTGATCAATGGAATTATCACTCATCATATGATGACTTGGAAGTGTCTCTCTAATGGTGGTTAGGTTAGCCAACCAAAGTTGGGCTTAATCATTCGTTGGTTAGATGCACCAAGTATGGTCATGTTAATGGTTGGACCTAATCGGATCCTTACAGTGGAGGCCAAAGCCTACTGATTAGGTTTTTGGGATAAAATTAAATTACTAGAAGTTGTTTGGAGAAACAATTGATTAATGAACCTACCCGTAGATGCAGATGGGTTGGCCGACCAAAGTCGGACTTATGTGTAATCTATGTGGATTCTAGTACCTACAAGAAAATTAAAGTAATTTTTTGAATTGGAGGTAGAGGCTACCAATTTGAACAAAATAGTGAGAGAATCTTGAGACTAAATCCAAGTCTCTAGGCTTAAAATAATTCATATACATCAGGTCATTGTTTTCTTTTCTCAAAATAAGGCTAAACCTTAATTGCTCCAATCGCTGTTAGACAACAATGACTTATGGGACCCAACTTTGTTAATTAGTATCGAAAGTTGAATTTGGTTTAGCAGTACGAATGGGTTCATATTGGGGCTTCTTAGTCTAGTCAAAATAATTAGTCCAAAATTGATCCACATCAGGCATGTTGCTTCTATTAGAAGCAGGGTCATAGGAAGAAGAATTGTCTTGCTTCCCTTGACCATAATAGGTTGAACAAGAGAAAGGAGCAAGAGTCGCTTATCAAAGATGTTATATGAAAACAACTTAAAGTTTCTTTATAAAATTCTACTACCTAGGTATTAGATACTGATGGTCTTTTGTAATTTATTGCTAGGACTACAAGTAAGTAGAATGTTTGAAAATGGTGAGAAATTCTTGAATGTTAGGGATGGAAGTCTTATTCCAATCCTAACTTTAGGAATTGTAGAGCTTATTTTTAAATATTGTCATTTAGAGTAATTGTTACTATTGTCCATTGTTTATGATGAATGTAATCTTTGTCGGCCTTTTGACCAAAGATGATTATCATTCATTAATAAAGGAAGATTATTGTGATATTATTATGAATAATGTTACAATAATACATGGACAAGAAGGAAATGACATTTAATATTTACACATCCTATTAAGTGTAATGTACACACCCAAGTTAGATAATGTCATGGATGTCTATCTTTGGCTTAGTCACCTTCACAAGAATAGGATAAACGGACTAGTTTGAGAGGGAAACCTCGACATCAATGATTGTGAGTCATGGATAGCTTATGAGTCTTGTCTTCTTGGAAGGATGATAAAGTCACCTTTTAATGGAAAAGGTGAAGGAGCTGATAAAGTTCTAAGTCTCATATATAGTGATGTATGTGGACCTATGAACTTAAGTGCTAGAGGAAGATATTAATATTTCATTACAGATGACCTATCTGGGCATGGGTGCATCTAGCCTAATCATTTAAAATATTCAAATGATTCAATAATGAAAGATTGAAACAAACTGGATAAGGTGTTAGAACTCTTCGATCAGATTGAAAAGATGAATACTTATCCAGTGAGTTTGTGACATATCTAGGAGAGAATTGGATTCTCTCTCAGTGAATTTCTTTTCAGAACAAAGTATATTTGAAAGGAGAAGTTGAACTTTGTTAGACATGGTTCAATCCATGATAGGGTTTACTTCTCTGCCTGTTTCAGGATTGTACTCTTGTGATTACCTGTTTTACTCTGAAAATATACTGAGTAAGTCTATTGTGCAGATTCCATATGAGATATGGATCGGGCATAGACCTAGACTCTCTCACCTTTGGGTTTGGAGTTGATCGGCCTATGTCAAAGGTTTGCATACAGATAAACTTGGTTCTTGGTCCAATAGTTGTTTAAGGATTACTAATTCTATCATGCTGAAGAACATAAGATGCTCATCAGCAGTAAAGCATTCCTTTTGGAAAGGAGTTCCTTAGAGAAGGAACTGATGTCTATCAAGTTAAACTTGAAAGTTTGACTGGTAGAAAATGAACCGATATAATCTAGTAAACCTATAGAATCGGATTTGATTAGATCAAACTCTGAGCCCATTAAAGTAACACCTTTAAGGAAATCTGGTAGAGTACCATATTAGCCGGACAGACACTTCAGTGGCTAAGTCTGGGATGGCGATCCTGTTGATCTCGATGAGATTAACAAGGATCTGATCACCTATATGGATGCAATGCAGTGGTCCAACTCTGAGAAGTGGCTTGGAGCCATTAAATCCAAATTGAATTCCATGAAAATCAATAGTGTATGGACACTAGCTGATTCACCTGAAGGAATAAAACTCATTAGGTGTGAATGGATTTTTTCAAAAGGATTAGAGTAGTGCAGACGGAAAGGTGGAGACCTATAAAGTCCATTTTCGCTATTATCCTAGAGTTGGAACATACGTTTTGAATATATATCTTTGTTATGAACAAAGAGAAACCCTATATTTATAAGTGGGCAAAATATTCCGTAGTGTTATTCCTTGTGTTGTCTATGGATGAAATTCTCTTAATCGAGAATGGCATTCCAGCATTACAAAGAATAAAGATTTGGGTGTCATCTAATTTTTTCATGTTCAAGATCAGATATGGTATACTCACTAATTGTAGTGAGCAGATATCAGTCTGATCTAAGTAAGAACCACTGAAAGATTGTATAGACAATCTTTAAGTATTTAGGAAATACTAAAGTCCAGTGACTCAAATATAGAAATACTGACTTTAAACATGTGGATATTTTAATTTCATTCAGATCAAGATGACAACAAAAAAGTATCGGATCATACCCTAATTATAGGAGCAATCTACTGGAAAGGTTCCAAGCAGGATACTTTAGCCTACTCAATTAGTGATGTAGAGTACATCGTAGCATATGATGCTGCCATATAAGCTATGTAGTTACTGAGCTTCATTAGCAGGTTGGGAGTGGCACCCTCCACTGATGGTCCAATCCTATAGTAGCACTGGAGCCATAAATCTAGCTAAAGAACTGAAGGACCAGCATACTCTGTATTACTATCATTTTTGATTTTAGATCAGGGTGACACCGATCTTTGGAAGATCGATGATAAAGGAAAACTTGACCGACCCATTTGCTGAGGCCTCGAAACTAAGAAGTTCTACGAACTCAAGTGGAAGATAGGATATTTGATATAATTTTGATTGGATTTAATACAAGTGAGAGTTGTTGGGAAATATATCCTAAAGTCAATCATCTAAGTGGTAGATAATTGAAATTAGTATATGAATTATCTAATAACAATAGTTATTTGGCAGGTTCATCATAAAAGTTCTATCTTTCTTAAATGAACTCCTAAATTATGATGAAGTCCTTAGAACCACAATCAATCAATAAAGGAGGATTTATTGGATGGTTCTTAAATTATTCACGATCAAATGATAAGTTATTAACAAGGACGATAACTTATCAAGTATAGGTCGCTGTATGCTATATGCGTTGGTTGTCCTCGTAAAAAAGTGGTGTGGAGACACTCATATAGCATCTAGGTGAGATGTAGGAGTACATCTGCATTGAACATGACCAATGTAATACTCTACTATCAAGAGTAGTTAGCTAAGGCCAATGGGGATAAGTGTCCCTCTGATCTGAGATCACCACGGTGACTTGCAAGCAACTTACTGTGCTTTAGTGCCGGACTGTCTGTATTTTTAATATAGGTTTGAAAGATTTTTAGGTACAGTCAAGTACTTGTGAAGTCGGTGTGTGAGTCAAGATGGGATCGACCACTCCTGATTAACTTCAGAAAGAGAATGTCTCGCTGTGTTTCAATTTAGCAAAACCTAGGCTTGGGTAATCCTCATGAGGAGTCCGAGATTTATAAAATTTTGAGACACAATAGAGATGACTTATATGAGTATTAACAACATACTCAAAGTTATCTTGAGCATTATTGGTCAAAAGAATGAATTATACGGTAACCATGGGTTAGGGTTCTTAGAATATTGCTTTGCATACATTCGACCTATCTGGATGTCGAAAACTATTGCTAGATGGTTACTTCGACTGGTACAGAAATTGGTTTCTGTGCTACCAGCTTAGGTTCGAACCTATAGGATCACACACATAAGAGGTTGTAACCTAATCAGATGGTTAATCGATGATTGAGAATCATTCTTAGGTTAAACAATCAATGTGATTGATGTTTGACCTAATGCAAGTATTGCAGGAGGATCGATTAGCAATTGGATTGCTAATTGGCTCAATCTGATTGAGCAATTAGACTGAGATCAAGTCTAATTAAATTTGATTCAATTAGAATTAATTTAGATTTAATTAGATTAAGTCTAATTAGTTTATTGAATAATCCAATTACAAGGGAGAACAAGTCCCTGTTTGACTAAGACTTGTATGCACCTAATTCCTAATTAAGTTAGGATTTAAATCAAAATTAAATATGATTTAATCTGATTTAATTAGAGTTTTAGTTGGACTAAGATCACCATTAATTAGGTTACAATTAATTTGGATTGGATTCAAAGTGTTTGACCTAATCTACATAAGAATCCTAGTTAGACTAGGACTCCATCTCTTCTCTTGCGCCACCTAAGAAATCTCAAGCCCATGTCCACTAGTTAATTTTTAGATATTTTTCTATGATATCTACATCCAAGGAATGTTATCTCACACCACTTATTCTAGAGATTTGAATCAGATTTGATTTGATTCAATATGGAAAGAGATTTGGCTAATTATGGAAAGTGTTTTAGGTTTATCTCCTTTGTTTGAAAGAGTCCCTCTTCACAAGGACTCTTCCCTCCTCTCATGTGCCAACTTCCTCCTTTGTTTTTGAGGTTATTTTCATGCTCTCCATGAAATTTATGAGGGAGGGGGCATCCAAGAGTTGGATGCCCCATGGACTCCTTGTTAGACTAGGTTTTATGATCTAGTCTACCATATAAAAAGTTGCCGCCCCATATGCTATAAAATAAGAATAAAAAATTCATGGCTTTTAGATAGAAATAGCAGAGGAGAAAGAGGAAGGCATGGGTGGTTTGAGGCACCATTATCCTTGGAGGAGAGTCTTCAATCAAGAGATCAAATGTTGATATCTTGTAGAGAGAAAGGTAAAAGAAAAGATTGTCTTCTCTCATTGTTTTTCTTTCATATTATTCTCTCTTTGTTTTTTATATCTTTTATGTGATAAAATATAAGAGAGAAAGAGAATTGAATGGATAGTTTGAGGCATCAAATTTCTTGGAGAAGAGTCTTCTATCAAGAGATCAAAAGTTGATGTCTTGTAGAAACAAAAGGTAAAAGAGAAGATGTTTTTCTCTTATTGTTTTTTTTTTTAGTTTATTTCCTCTTTATTTTATATTTTTATGTGATAAAAATTTGAGAGAGAAAGAGGGATGGCATGATGGATCAATGCTCCAATGAGTTGGAGCATGGTGATCTAATTTTAGACATGATCTGATCATGTTCTGATGAAAGAAGAAGAAGAAAAGAAGGTCTTTTCTTAAGGGTTCTTTTAGAACCCTTCTTCTCCATAAATCATGATATTTTTCTATGAGAAAAATCAGATATCATAAGATCTAAAAATTTAAGGAATATTTAGAGAAGAAGATCTTCTCATGTTCTAGCATAGAGATGTTCTCAGGACATCAATCGTTGTACTGAAAGAGAAGATCTGTCTTCTCTTAGGACCTTCTTATATCACATATTATTTTAGATTTTAGGGAGATCAAAGAGTTTGACTTCTCCCTTATTCCTCCTCATATTTTTTATCTCTTGAAATATCCAAGAGATTTGAAGAATATTTTTTAGATTAACCATCTAGAGGGATCTGCAAGAAGCTAGCACTTCGAGCGGATCTTCATTCGATGAACCTCTGATTTTGTTGCAGCCTCATATGGATCATCTGTAGAGGCCAGACGTGTGTGTGGCTCTAAAGGTAACAAAAAAAATCAATCATAGAGTTCTCGACCTGCATGAAGGTAAGAGATCTGATCTCTTCTCTTATCTAGATGTGATCTAGATTTTAGATCTAAAACTATTTTAGATCCTAGGTATTGATTTGATCAATACCAAAGCTTTTATTTTTTGATTTATAAATATAATATGATATATTATAAGTTTTAATTATAGGGTTTAGTAATTTGATTACATGTATTTGTAGATTAAATTATTTAATTTACATGTTCATCTGCATTATATTTCAAAAATATTTTGAAATTCATGCATGAAACCCTGCACCTTTTCCAACAAAAATAGTATACATCTTCTTAATAAACTCTAATTATTGTGATGAAGTCAATAGGACTATCCTAATCGATATAGGAGGATATATTATTTAGTCCTTAAATTAAGTTCACGACTAAATGATACGCTATTATTAGGATAATAGCAATTTTCGAATATAGATCATTGTGTATCATATACATTGGTTGTCCTCATAATCAAGAGGTGTGAAGATACTGATATAGCATACAAGTAAGATGTAGGAGTACATCTCATTGGATGTGATCAATTATTGAGCACTCTGCTGTCAAGAGTAGCTCGCGAAGGATATGGGTATAAGTATCCTTTGACTTGAGATCACCATGGTGACTTGTAAGCAACTCACTATGCTATGGTGTCGGACTACTTAATTTTTAATTTTATGATGAAAGATTTTTGGATACAGTCAAGTACTTGTGAAGTCGGTGTGTGAGTCAAGATAGAATTGACTCCTCTAAATAAGTAGGAGTTAATGCATAGTGTGTTTCAATTTAGTAAAACTTTAACTAGGATAATCCATGTGATAGATTTGAAAGGTTGAAACATAATGTGGTTGACTATATTGGGATTTAACAGTTACACTCCAGATCATCTTGAGCATTAGGATCAAAGGGATGAATTATATGGTAACCATATGCTAATAGATTCTTGAATGATGCTTTGCAATCTTTCAGTCTATCTAGATATCGGGTATCATTACTAGATGGTCACTTTGATTAGTATAGAAAATTTATTCCTATACTATTAGCTTAGGTTTGAACCTATAGGATCACACTCAAAAAAAATTTTTGACTGATCATGTGGCTGATCAATGATTGAGAATCATTCTAGAATTTAATCGTTAATTCGATTGATGATTAATCTTGTATAAAAATTATAATAAATTAATTCATTAATTATTGATAAATTATAGGAGAATTGATTAGTAATTATATTATTAATTAATTTAATTTGATTGAATATTAAGATTTTGATTAAATCTAATTGAATTAGATTCAATTTGGTTTGATCCGATTAGGTTATGAGATGACCTAATCGCTAAGGATGCTCAATTTCTGATTCGAGCTCGATTAATTTTTAATTTGATTAAAATTTAATCAAGATTATTTATTATTTAATTAGATTAGATAATCTAATTGAGTCTAACTTAATTTGGTTGGATCAAGAACCTAATTAGAAATGAATTCAAATTTGAATGCGAATGGAACAAGAACACCCCTTGCACCACCTTTCACTGCGCCCATCTTTTCTTCATGCATGAAAGTAGTTTTTGTATGAAATTTCTCTCACATAGAAGGTGTGTGATGCCTTCTTCTGATCTTATTTGGATTAGAATTTGGTTGGTTTAAGTTTGAGTTCAAATTGGTTTGAAATCAACTTAAACCTAGAGTCCAAGATTGGAGGGACTCTTCCTTACTGCCGACCACTTTTATTCCCATGCCAAAAATGATTTTTGCATGGACTTTTTATGCCCATCTGAGATTTGTCACCCACCTTTTTAAGTCCTGAAGATATGGATTGAGTTTGGTTCAAAATAGAATTAAAATCTGATTTGAATTCATGATAAGATCAAATCCTATTTAAACTTGAACCAAAACAATCAAACTCTATCCTTATCTTAATGGGATGCCACCTTAAGATATTTTTTGTGCACCCCATCAGATGAATTTTTGATGTGAGAGAACCTCAGAGAGGGCATGAAAAATCTAAGAGAGGGGTGGGCATCTGTGCGTGAGAAAAAGAGGAATAAGGTTCCTCTTCGGGCATGAGATCTAGGGTGGGCTTCTAGGGTTTCCTAGTTCTTGTTTTGTGAGAAAGAAAAATCAAAAGAGTTTTGTTCTTTTTCTTCCACACCATCTCCTCCTCGAAAAGCTCTATCTTCTAATTTGGAGGTGTCCATTTGATTTGAAGAAAAGAGTCTCCATCAGTCATCCAGAGCCTTCGACATGAGCTAGCACTCTCGGGAAGGATGATCTGTTCGGGGCTTCGAGTGGACTACCTGTAGAGGTCGAATGCACTATGCGGTTGCTGGGATCAGAAAGAATCTCATACCATATTCATCAATAGTGGTGATCATCGACCCATGATCAAGTAATGCTAAACTCATCTGATCAAATCTAACTATTAGATCTGATTCAAGGTATTGATACGATCGATGCAGTCTTTTATGTTAAATCAAATTTTTATGTGTCTTATTTTCATATCATAGATTTTTAGAAAGATAGTTTAATTTGATCTAAAGCATGTGTAGAAGATTAAGTTGTTTAATCTACTATTTTTGCTATAAAAATTTTAAAAAATTATATGCTTTGAACTGCCTGTTTCTTAATAATTTGATTGAGCATAGATTTTATAAATCAATCTTAGATCATCATAATATAAGATTGCCCTGACATAATGAGGGTGGTTATGTGGTATGGTTGTCCCAAGATGAGATTGATACATAAAACATCATTAAAAATTAGCATGAATATAAGGACTATGTGATAGTCACGCATGTGTTTTTCATGGATACATGTGGTGATCTCCATGAATCACTACAAACCCTAGAAGTAGTGTTGTATTATGAATACACTTTAGATGGATGCAATCTCAATTTGTGGTAAGAAATCAAAAGCCAAGCCCAATTTGAAATATGTTGATCTATTGGTGTTTAAGGCAAGTTCTTTGAAAGATGATTACTTAATTACGACCGTTACATCAGTAGTGGGGAGCCTCCCACTGATCATTATTTATCTGACTAATTTGGTTGATCAAATTCTGATTTAGGATGCTTAGTATTGAGTTCACCATGATTGTATTACACCATGAGTCTGATTTTGATGAGTCAAGATGCGATCTCACTAGTAGATCCAATTTAATTATGAATTTACATGCGATGTAAATAAATAATTAAAATTTAAGAAGATCTAAATAAATTTTCTCAATTAGATATTAAGTCAAGCGATCTTTCACTATTGTAGATGTGCAGGCTCTTTCGGGTGTTGACTGTTCTTGATTTGTCACAGTGGTTCAGTTGCATCAAGAAAAATGCTACCACTCTATAGCATGAGATGCTTCAGGATAAAGAAGGGGTTGAGCCCAATAACTATCAAGTAAGGGATCCAATGATGGCTTTATATCTACTGGTAAGCAGTGGGTCTGACTTCATTAAGAAATAAAGTCAATAACTATCAGGTGAGGCCTTAGGACTTAAAGGCTAGAGATCGCTACAACATGCTCGGAGAAGCATTAGACAAGAGTTATCTACTCATTGATTGACACATCCTTAATAACTATTAGATGAGATGGTGTGCCAATCGGTGAGATTACAGTACCCACTTAAAACCCTAATCATGAAGGATTTCTATTTCTCTATCTGAGGAGTGTATGAGATTTGAGAAAATATTAAAATCAAATATAAAAATCTAACTAGAATCTCTACTCTTGATAGAATAAAATATTGGCTTCAAATCTTTTATCTTACATATTAGAAACCAATTGATTAACCAAACAAGTTATAAACACTGGCTCAGAAATCTAAAATAGTTTTAGGTTCCGAAGGATTAAGCTTATATCATGTCTAGGATATCCCCATATTACCAAACTATCCGATAATTGATCAAAAGACAATCAGTTCATGATCATTATTTGACAATGATTAAGGGCTTGGATGAGCTTGAGAAGCTTGATCATGCATAAGAAATTGTGAATGGATTTGATCATGCAATCTCTTATCAGTTTATATGGATAGTTTATAGTAAACTACCATATGAATTATATCAATTACACTTAGTTAAATTATTGAACATATCGGTGACTATCGAAGGGACTTTGAAGAGTTCAAGGAGTAGGGTTCTCACTGTAGGATAGGCTTCTACTTCTAAAAAAAAATCTACTTGGAAGAAGAAGAAGTCTGTGAAGAAATAAGAAGTTTGAGAGCAAGCCAAACAAGAAATTATCCTGTATACCTGGAGAGCCTAAAAAAAAGAAAGGGGACATATCTTCAGAAGATATGTTAGGTTTGCTCGATATCGATATCTGAGTAGATAGTGAGTGCCATAGGATTTGAGAGATCTAGAAATGAGATGAACCCAAAGTATATGTTGAATCTTAGATTCGGCCATATTGGAGGAAACAGAATAAACAAAAAAGAATGGCATGAGCTTTTAAGCTCATCAACTCTCAAGTCATTTTCGATTTGTAAATTTTGCCTTCAAGGATAAATGGCCAAACTACTCTTTGTGGGACATAGGGTGAGGATCACCGAGATACTTGATCTGGTATACACTGATGTGTGTAGCCCATTTAATGTGCAAGCCAGGATGGTTATCTTTACTTCATTACTTTTGTCGATGATTTTTCACGATAAAGGTATATGTGTGAGACACAAATCTGAATCTTTTAAAAAGTTTAAAGAATTTAGATATGAGATAAAGAAGCAAACTAAAAAATCCTTAAGGTTCTTCAATGAGATCGAGGAGATGTAGACCTTAGTGGGAGTTTCAAACCCATCTAAAAAAAATGATATAGTTCCATAATGGACTCTTTCTGGTGCACCTCAAGAGATATTGGAAAGAAAGAATGGGACTCTATTTGATATGATCTAATCTATGATGAACATCACTGATCTATCTTTATACCCTTAGGAATAAGCTTTATTGTTGAATAGTTTTCTCTAAGTTTATTCCTATCACGTCGTATGAGATGTGGCATGATGAAGATATCTGGCCCATGTCAAGCGACAATAGGCAACAAGTTAAAGGTTAGGTCTATGAGAGCTCATTTCTAAAGTATCCTAAAGAGTTTAGGGTATACTACTTTTACTTTCTAAAGGATCACAATGTGATTGTGATCCAACATGCTATATTTTTGGAGAATAGTTTATCCAAGATACAGATAGTGGGAGAAAAATTGAGCTCAAAGAGAAAGTCTCTAAAGAGCAATGAGTCATAGAACCTATAAAACTTATTCATGATTGAGCCAGTACATGTAGTACCTCCTCTATCTCATAGGTCAAGCAGAATCTCTCATCTAATTGAAAAATACTTAGGTATTCTAATAGAGATTGTAGAAAAAATATTCCTCATGGGAGACAAAGAACATGGAGATATCCCAAAACTACTATGAGTCGACGTTAGACATCAATTTCGAGAAATGGTTGGATGCAATGAAGTTAAAAATTGACATGATATATTCTAACCAAGTCTGATCCTTAGTAGATCCACCAGCAGATATAGTACCCATTAGATTCAAATCAATCTATAAAAGGTAGAGACCTTTAAAGCAAGCATCTCAGAATAGGGATACTCGATGTGATCAAATCATTTGATCTCATCAAGAACGAGAAGGAAACATGTGTTTATAAGAAGGGTCAATGGGAGTAACATTATATTCCTCATATTGTACATGAATTTTATCCACCTGATTGAGAATGTTGTTTCCATACTGACTATGGTTAGAGTATAGTTATCTAAAGAAATTCTCCATAAGAGACTTTTGAGAAACATCCTATATAAGTCTATGAGATAGATATAGGTCTATGAGATAGATCTATTAGAATGCTAGTTTCACAAAAGATATACATAGAATAGGTGCTGAAGGGGTTCAGTATGAAAAATCCTAAAAAGATTTCTATCCTTTGTGCATGGGATTAGTCTCTCTGAGAAGATATGTGGGACACATCTGTGGAGATAAAGTACATGAACTAAAACCCTTATGCTTTCGCTAGTGGGAGCCTCATGTATACTATGTATATGACCCAATATATCATTACTATGAGTGTCACGAGCAAATATCGATTAGATCCAAAATGAGAGTACTAGATGAAGGATCGATGCGCACATCGGATCGATCAGAATAAGAGGTAGTAGATATTTTTCAAAAATTTTAATCGATTCGATGTTCGATCATAGATCTAAATCAAAACTTAAAGCAAAAATCAGCATACAAAAGATTGTGATAAACCATTTATCACCTTGTGTGAGTAGAAGAACACCACAATTTGATATCGTGAATCTAAAAAGGTTCGCTGTTAAGCTGCGCATGTGTCCAGCCTCTACAAGTATCCATCGGAATCAACCTAGAATCATTCTTGTTATGGTAGATCCATCTTCTAAAAGATAATTTGTAGCCCTTCTGGAGCTTCAATCAACTCTTGATCTTCTTCCCACAATCTCTGTTGGTGCAGAATTCCACCGAAGCCAGAGAAGCTGGAGCCGAGATGACCGTGGCTGCCGTCGGGACCTGCAAGGAAAGTCTAAACTAGAGTTGGGAGTGCTCTGGCAAGACCCTCCGACGCTCAAGTCAGTACTCTGCTTCAATAGAAATGGAGTGCTCGAGAAGAAATTCTAGCAGAGTTTTGAGATAGAGTTTAGAGCTTAGACAAGAATGTATCTGGGGGTCTCTTTTTATAGACGAAGAGCATAACTGATTGACAGCGACATCTGTAACCACCTGGTAGTGGGCCGTTCAGAGCCGTGTGGAGTTTGTTACGAAGAGTAGTGGCATCAGGGGCTGTTCAGGACCATGTGGAGTTTGTTACGGAGAGTGGAGTGGTGTCCGTTGTCGTGACTTGCCATAGAGTGGTGGAGCCCAGAGAGTGGAGTGGTGTCCATTGTCATGACTTGCCAAAGGGTGGTGGAGCCACGTGGAATCCGTTGCCGAGAGTGGAGTAGGATAGTGGCCATTGTCATGACATGCCAGAGAGTTTGGATCTGTCGGCTGGAGCTCGACTGGGATGTCTGATGGAGTGAAATAGCTCTCTATCCGATTGATCTAGGAGAACTCAGATGTTTCTGAGGTTGCTGACAAGTCTACTGTTGTCAGATGCCTCGAGCATTGATGCTACAGGCGGAAGTCATCTACTGTACAAGCTCGGATGGAGGCTTTCTATTGGTGAAGTCCGATAAGAGTCCGATTGCTAGAGAAGTTCGTCTGGGATTTGCCTGATGTGGAAGCTCGTCTGAAGATTATCCATCGGAGAAGTTAGGTTTCATGAAGAATCTGGCGGAGGGTCGGCCGGCGGTGGGCTTCGGATGGCATTGGGGAGGCTCGTCCGCTGGAGGAGTCTGGAGATCCTGTGGAAGTCTAGATGGCGTTGTGGAAGTTTGACTGATGCTATTGAAGGCTGATGGCTGGAGAGGTTCAGCAAACACCAGAGGCGATCGGCCGTTGTAGAAATTCAGCTGTTGGAGCCTGTCTGTTGTACAAGCTCGTCCGAAATCCATCCACTGTGGAAGTTCGGATGGAGTTTGGTTCTTGCAGAAGGCTGAAAGGAGGCCGCTTATTATAGAAGCTCGATCGAAGATCGGTTGTCATGGAAGCTCGGAGTAATGACCTGGCCGGTGGAGCCTGTCTCGTTGTAGAAGCTCATCTGGGATCCGGAGTAGATATCCGAAGTAGACCGCCTACAGTAGGAGTTTGGAGTAAACTGCTTGCTGTAGAAGTTCGACTCTCACAGGAGCTCGGATGGAATCCAGAAGGCAGTCGACCATCGTAGAAACTTGGATGGAGTCTAGTTACTGTAGAAATCACATCGTCGAAGAAGCTTGGATATTGACGAAGTTCGAAAGAAGTTTGGAATTGGATCGTCCGCGATCGGAAGGAGTCTGGGAGGAATTCAGAGAACAGTTGATCACTGTAGAAGATCGACTGATAGTGAAGCCCAGAGAGCCTTTGGAGTGGCCCGGTAGATGAATGGGAAAGCTCATTGTCGAAGAAGTTCGGATGGTCGAGGGAGTTCAGAAAGACGTCACATAAGGTCGGAAGCCAGAAAAGTCTTGGAAGGATCGATCTTTTACAAACTTCGACTGGGGTTATTTTATATCCAACATCAGTCCCCCTACTTTCGAGTTCAGATTCTGAATGAAGGAAGTACAGAGTAGTTCTCACAGTCGAAGTTGCCTCCCTCAATTTTCGCACTCGGTGGTTGCCAGATATTTTGGCGTTTGACACATTGGTGCTGGAGTCTTTTCAAATCAAAGCAATCCGAAAAGATTTTTTCGAACTTTTCACTGGGGCATGGCTCTAGGTATAGTGCAAAAATAATTTTATCAGCTGTCAGCCATTTTCAACTGTCTGCCATGATGAGTGGGACATGCGGCTAGTGCAGGTCGGTCAGAGAAGATCTACAATCATTATTGCATCGAATCTTGGGGTCTATTTAAACACGTCCTCCTCCTTCAGGGGTTTCACTTTGCCTGAGAGAATCCCTCGGTCCCCCTCCTCTTCCTCGAGAGCTCCAGCTTCCTCTAGCATCCTTCTCGACCTTAGGCATCCTCCTGGTCGACTTCCATCATCCCTGCCATCTTCCTGCACTCCTTGGGCCAACCTAGGTTAGTTTCGAAACTTCTTGTCATTTTTTTGTTCTTTCTTCTTCGTATTCTATTCATTTAGCTTCCTCGAGAGCTTGCTTGCTACTTTTCCCGATTTTTTTTTGAGATTTCTATGGTTTCCATTTGATCCAAAATGTCTTCCGATATCTCCTCTTCTAGCGGTTCTAGGAGTTCGTCAGCCCCAGTTCCCCAAAGTCCTTGTTCCGTAGACGAATCCATAGTTAGGACCGAACCTCGTCTGGTCTTTACGTCAGACACCATCCCCAGCTCTTTGACTCCGGATGAACTCTCACTGATAAGGATTCAGTATGGAGTTCCTCCAGAGTACGAGCTGGAGCTTCCTAGGCCAACTGACCGGGCTAGCGCCCCTCCTCCCGACCACTTCTGTCTGTACCAGGAGGCCTTTCGTGCCGGACTTCGACTTCCACTTCTGCCTTTTGTCATCGCTCTCTTTCATTTTCTGAATATTTCTCTAGTCTCAGTAGTGCCGAACTCCTTTAGATTTTTTATTGGATTTCTTTCCCTTTGTCGCCTAGCCGACGTCCAGCCAACCCTTTCTTTATTTAGGTATTTCTACACCTTCAAATGTCACCCCTCGGCAAAGGACTGGTGGTACTTCTCCCCCCAGTTTGGTAAAAAGAGGTTGCTGAAAGGTGCCCCCTCTTCTATCCACAACTGGAAGGAGAGGTTCTTCTATGTCCGATGCCAGACCTTGGAGCTAGGATTACCCCCTTGGGGCTCTTTGAGGGATTCCGTTCGTCGGGCTTCTAGCCTGGAAAGGGACAACCTCGAAGCCTCCAAAAAGCTCGAGGCCTATCAAGCCCTCCTCCTCTCTGAACTTCTGAAAGAACAACTCTTGTTCAACGTTGGCCTGAGTCCTCTTAACCCTTTCGGTATCATTATTTATTTTATTTTATTTTATTTTATTTTATTTTATTTTTGCTGCTTCTCCTTTTTCTTATTCTATCTCTAAGCCGTGCAGGTCTTCTTTTATTGCAGACGTGGATGCAGGCATGGCTCGGAGGTTAGCCCAGGGTCTCAAGATCCACAAGAAAAAGGCACCTCAACTTCGGGGTCAGCGAAGAGAGCCAGATGGGAGAGACAAGCTCGGCTGCGCCTGCGCAGTTGGCCATTGCCGTCGATGTCCCTTCCGACGTCAAACCCGAAGTCCCCCGAGCCCCCTCAAGGAGCCTCCCGACTGAAGATCCCACCCCAGAGGCTCATCCCGAGGGGGCACCCGAGGCCGAAGAGAGGAGGAGAAAGAAGACCCTGGCCTGCAAGAGCCGCAGTCGCAAGGCGACCGTCGAGGGGGCTGGAGGCTCTGAGGAAGACTTGGGGGAAAATTTCTTCAACAACAGGGATTTAATAAAGAGGCTGGTCAAAGGGTGCATTCTGCCCGAGATCATCCAGAGGATCATCCTTGCCGAACCTGAGTTGTGGGTCTGGGACTCTCTGGGATCTTTCCTCGAAGTAGGTTAATTCACTTTTTTCTCCTTCTTGTTTCTTTACTCAATTTACTCCTTAGCCTTTATATTGACTCCCTGATCTTTCTTGCAGATTGGGCACCAGCTCATCGCCAACGTCGAGGCGGTGAAGATCGCCAAGAGGGAGGTAGCTTGGGTGGAGGAAGGTCGCCTGACTGAGGTCATCCACCTCGAGGAGAAGATTGCCGAGGTCATAAGTCTCCAGGAGGTGCTGGAAAAGAAGGGACAAACCTCGTCCGATCTGACGACCGCCTTGGAGGAGGAGAGAAAGAAGGCTAAGGCCGAGGTCTCCGAACTGCAGGCGCAGGTTTTTGAGCTGAAAGCACGGATCCCATCCCTGGTCTCGGAGGTAGGGGCCCGAGCAGTGGAGGAGTTCAAGGCCTCCTCTGAGATGGAGGATCTACCAGTCCAGTTCGATCAGGATGCCTTCATCAAGGATTTCGAACTCTGCCAAGAGAAGGTGGTCGAAAAATTTCTCGAACTGAACCTCGGCTTCCTAGATGAGGCGTTCGACGATGAAGCCGGACCATCCGAAGTCGCTGTCGGTCCTCCTCCAGTCGGGACCTTGTCGACCGCTGCGGCCGCCGCTGTCGATCTTTCGGAGATGCCGAGCCCCTTCACTTCTGCCCCAGAGGTCCGAAACCTCTAGCTTTGTATTTTTCCTTTGTGGTGACTTTTCTTCGTTCTCTTGTACTTGAAAATTATTTAATCAATAAAATCAAATTCTTCTTTACAGAGAGCCCCCTTTTTCTCTTCTGCATTCTTTTCCTTCTCTTTTGTCTTCTTGTACTAATTTGAGTCATGGCACTTTTGTCTCCCAACTTCAGTGCCCTGCCAAAGCTCTTCCCCTGCCACAGGAGATTCCTCTGAAGTCGATGATCCGAGATCTCAGAAGGAAAGTTCATCAGTTGATGAAAAAATTCAAAGAGCTGGAAGATGAACTTCACCGGCTGAGGAAGAGCTATTCGAAAGTCACAGCGGAGGCTATTCACTTTCAGGACCTCCACAGAAAGGGCCTCATGGACTATACCCGGAGGAAGGCTGACTTCATGACGGAGCTTGAGGAACTCCAGAAACATGCCAGTGACTGATCTTAGACTCAGGCTTTCAAGATCAGCTCCCTTGAAGTCGAGCTAGCGGTCGCACGGGAGATGATCGGCCAGTTAGAAGGGAGCTCATCCTGGCTCACAATCCAAGCCGACCACGATCAAGACTGGTCGAAGAAGTTCTCCGACCTTCAAAAGCAGCTGCAGGACATTGAGGCAAACTACAACGCCTACCAAATCGGCTGGAGCGGGCAAGTAGAGGACTACCAAAGAAAGCTCCAGACGGTGACCGACGAAGTTGCCCACCTTCGGAGGTAGTTGTCTGAGAGAGTCCAGCTTGCCTCTACACAAGGCTCTGATGAGCTCCACTCCTTGAGGAGGACCATGACAGAACTGTCTGTGGCCCTTGGGCGGGAGGAGGCCGAACTGCAGTGGCTAAAGATTCAGCTGGTCCATGAGCAGCAGGCAGTCAAAGATGCCGAGGTGGAATCCGAGGTCCTGAGGAAGAGGCTCCGAGAGTCGGAGGGCGAGAGCCAATGGTTCCACCAGATGTACCAGAATATGCTGCTGAGAAAGATGGAACTAGAGGAAGAAGTCGAAAACTTAAAGCAATCCCTAATAAGGATCGGAACCGAGAGCTCGAAGTCGGAAGAAGCTGGGCTTCCTTAGAGCTCCTTTTTTTTATCTTTCATCCTTTTATATATTCTTTTTCTTTTCTTGTTATTTCTCTTTTTTGGCCTTCAAGTCTTTGTAATGTACACTTCACTAATGAAATGAAAAGAAAATTTTTCATTATCTTGTCCATTCTGGTATTGAGTTGTCGTTTATCGAACTTCTTTTGTCTATTTTTTCTTGACCTGTGTCGAGTTTCCTCTTAGCGACTGAGTTTTTTTGATAGGAATATCCTTCCTCATTGAGATGAGGTCCCTCGTGCCTTTGACGTAGTTTATTTTTCACTTATCGCTGGTGTAGTTCGTCGCCTTCCCTTCTTATCTCCTTTTTTCCTTTTATTTGGGTGAGGGCTTTCCCTTTAGGCGAGGGCTTTCCCTCTACTCTTAGCGGGGTTGTGGGGATGTAGAGGAGCCGTTGAGAAGGCTTTTCTCCTCATCCGGTCCTGATCGATCAGGTCTTTGTTTGTGTTAGGATGAGGTTTTCCTCATATCCCTGAAATAGTCAATTTCAGCTCATGCTAGGACAAGGTCCTCCTCCCGTTCCTAACAAGGCTGTGGGAGCACATAAGGGCCGTTGTAAGGGCCTCTCCCCCCATCCGGTCTTTAGGTAACTGGGCCTTCGGCTTTGCTCATGTTAGGATGAGGTCCTCCTCCTGTTCCTAACAAGACGATGGAGGCACATAAGGGCCGCTGCAAGGGCCTCTCCCCCTATCTGGTCTTTAAGTAGTCGGGCCTTCAACTTTGCTCATATTAGGATGAGGTTCTCCTCCTGTTTCTAACAAGGCTGTGGGGGCACATAAGGGCCGTTGTAAGGGCCTCTCCCCCCATCAGATCTTTAAATAATCGGACCTTCGATATTGCTCATGTTAGGATGAGGTGTTGGAGCACGATCCTGGCTCCTCCCATGGACCTTGGGTGCAGCGAAACCAGCAACGAACAAATCTGGAGACCTCTGGACTCGATCTAAGGCCCTTGACGAAATTAGCCTGGTTGCTGTCTTCTTCATCAGTCTTTCGTTTCAGATGAAGAATGCCTCTGAAATCACCTCTAAAAATTCCAAGATCTTGCAGATCTATCCTGCTGCAGCCTTTCCTGTAGATCTGTTGATGGAGATCTCATCCGTGCCTCAAACGACCTCAGATCAACTCCAGATCTAAGAGAGACTTGTACCAACCTCTTCTCAAGAGATTCCAAGTCCTGGACCTAATGCTTGGGCAGCTACAAGAGGGGGAGAGCAGATCTGGTAGGTGGCATAAAGGGGGAGGGGGCTAACGCCTCCCTTTGCTTTTCTTTTCTTTTTGGGACCTGGCGGCAAGAACCATAGGGTTTCTTGCTCCTGGGGCATGGAGAATTGCTAGAGAGAGAGGGAGAAGAGAGAGAGAGATTTGGGAGAAAGAGTTGTGTATTACTTGGCTTAATCAAACCTATACAAGTACATGTATATATAAACACAGGGTCAAGTGACCCAAACCCAAAACTCCCTTGACCAACTCTATGGGAGATTAGGTTAACCCAAGCCTATGTACACCCATGACTCAACCTAATCTCACCTATCCTGGGCCCAGACCTGGCCCATAAAGAGTTGGTCCCTTGAGGCCCACATAACCTAGACCTCAAGAACCCGAAAGGCCCACAGCCTTTCAACCTAGGGCCCAACTAGCCCTAGAACCTCCATGAAGCCCTCATGAATGATGGACCTTAGCCTTAGCCTTGGTCCCCTGGGCCTTGGGTACACCACCTGGATCACAACAATCTTCACCTTGGTGTCCCAAGGCCTCAACCAGCTCCACTCTGTCCATCAATCGAATCAGCTCAACACATCTCTGAAAGCTGTCCCGTGGAAGTACCTTCGTAAGTGCATCAGCTGGATTCTCCTTGGTGTGTACCTTCACTAGCTCCACCTTGCCATCCTCCACAAGCTTCCTAATCCGATGATACCGAATGTCAATGTGCTTTGTCCTTGCATGATAGACTGAGTTCTGTGCTAATAGAAGTGCACTCTGACTGTCACAATGCACTCTAATGGCCTCCTGAGTAAGGCCCATCTCTGTCAACAAACCCTTCAGCCAAATTACCTCCTTAGCTGCTTCTGTCAGCCCGATGTACTCTGCCTCTGTAGTGGATAGGGCTGTGATAGGCTGCAGAATCGATCTCCAAGAAATAGGACCTCCATACAGGCTAAAGATAAAGCCTGTCGTAGACCTCCGGGTATCCACATCTCCACCGAAGTCTGCATCTACATAACGCCAATCAGCCCCTGAGCCTCCTTGGACATGTCAGAGTATCCCACTGTACCTCCTCACTGTCTGTAGTAGATGCCAACTCCAACTGAACCCGCCAGGTATCTGAATATCCACTTCAGAGCTCTCCAATGCTCCCTGCTAGGATGCGCCATGAACCTGCTAACCTGACTCACTGCATGAGCGATGTTTGGCCTACAACAGACCATCGCATACATCAAGCTCCCAACTCTTGAAGCATAAGGAACCTTCTCCATCTCCTGAGCCTCCACCTCAGTCTGTGGCACCATGGTCTTCGAGAGTCTGAAGTGACTGGCAAGTGGCAGCTCCGCTGGCTTTGCTCCCTTCATCCCGAACCTCTCTAAGACCTTCTGTATGTAGCCCCCCTGAGATAGATGCAGCACCCTCCAAGCTCGGTCTCTAAAAATCTTCATACTTAGGATCTTCCTTGCAGGGTCCAAATCCTTCATCTCAAACTCTCGAGATAAGGATGCCTTCAGATCCTGCACAACCTTCCTACTCTTGCATGCTATAAGCATGTCATCCACATACAAGAGTAGGAACACCCTAGAACCATCCTCAAGAGACTGAACATAAACACAGGGATCAAACTCACACCTGAAAAGTCCAATACTGCGCACATAGGAGTCAAACCGCTTGTACCATTGCCTCGGCGACTGCTTCAGCCCGTACAGCGACTTCTGCAACAAAAAAACCTTTCCCTCTGATTCTGGATCCCTGAAACTGGGTGGCTGCTGATAAACACTTAATTTAAGTCATTTAAAGTAGAAAATTATAGTTAATTTATTTTATTTATTAAGAATTTGATGTTTCTTTTTATGTTTTACAGAAAAGATGATTACCGATACAAAGAGTCCGATTCGTAGATCAAAAAGACTCAAGTTTGAAGAAAATTAGACTTAAAATAAAATTTAAATAAAAGAAGGATGCATACGGTATTATAGAAAATGAAGATACTATGCAAGGAATCCAAAAAGGATATAAGCGTCATTGTAAAGAAACAAAAGTTTCTTTTTGGAATTAAAAAAACAAAGAGGAGTGTTCACATATGGTTCACGCGATTGGATGTGTGGGCAGGCACGCGGGCGGACGCGAGTGCGGGTGTGGGTGCGGGCGGACGCAAGCACGGGTGCGAGGCGAGCCCGGCACGGCAAGCAGGTGGGCGTAGGGAGTTTTTGCTGGCAGACGCGTTCGAACAGATGCTCATTAAAAGGAAAAAATATGATATTTGAAAATCTGTTTGTGATCTTTCCATCTCATCCATCTATCTTTTAGTCTTTAGTATTTTTTTAGTCTCACATCGAAAAACCATGTAAAAACTCCTCCCTCCTAACACCTATAAAAAGGCTTTTGTACTCCCATTGTAGGGGGAGCCCAGAAATTCTTCTAGAGCCTTGCATACAGGAATAGAAAGGGACTACTTCATGAGCAGCTAGGTTAGCAGTCTCGGGAGTGGAGAAGAAATTTTGTAACGACACAGAGCGGATTTATTGTTCTAAACTTTCTTGTATTTCTTTATATGCAATAAAGATTATGCTTTTTATTTAAATCGTCATGAGTTCTTTATTTTCTCTCTTTCATATGCTTTTATTTATGCTTTCTTATTAGATTAATATTAGGAACAACTTTTACTTTTTGGAGATGCACCGTGATCTATGGGTACGGGGCGTGCCGAGGAAAGAAGAGTTGTTTACCTAATACTTTTCGGAGACACACCATGATCTACGGGTACGGGGTGTGCCGAAAAAGATAGATATTTTTTTTAAGATTAATCACATCTATTTAATTAAAAAAGAGATACAACTCTGCTAGTGCAAAATTAATTTAAAACTCCCGAGCTCTTTATTTTTTAATTACATCAATTTGAAGATAATTTATTTTTAAATCAAAAACAATGCTTCTTTCTTTTATTTTGTAATCTCAACTTAGCCCAAGGTCCCTGAGGATACGATCTCGACTCATCCTACCTACGTAGTGAGTATAGTTATTTTTCATACTACCAATGACTATGCATCAACTGCTCCATGTAAATCCTCTCCTCTAAATACCCATGGAGGAACACCATCTTGACATCCATCTGCTCCAGCTCTAAATCCTGAGCTGCTACAATGCTCAGCAACACTCTGATGGAAGTATGTCTGACGAAGGGAGAGAAGACCTCGCTGAAGCCGATGCCTTCCTTCTGGGAGTATCCCTTGGCCACTAACCTCGCCTTGAATCTGATACCTCCCTGCTCTGAAGGCCCTTCCTTGCGATTGTAGACCCATTTGTAGCCAATGGGCCTCTTCCCCTGTGGCAACTGCACCAATCGCCATGTCTGGTTCTAGTGGAGAGATGCATCTCCTCGGATATTGCCTGGACCTACCGCTCTCTGTCCTGGCTCTCAATAGCCTCCTGATACGTATATGGGTCTCCATTCACTATCACCAGGGCATATGACAGCGTCTCCTTGAAGACATATCGATCTGGTTGCCTGATGGTCCTCTTGGGCTTGTGTAGGGCAACACCGATATCAGTCCTCGATCCAGTTCGCTCCTGCTGGACCTCTCTGTCTTGATCATCCGTCTGAGTCCTCTCCACCTGTGGAGACACCTTAGGTAGGTTCTCCACCTGAATGTCATATCCTCCCGTAGTACCTGCAACAGGCAAAATCAAAGAGGTAAGCTGTCCAGCAGTGCCCTGCTAGACCTCCTCCTGCTCCTGCTGCTCCTCCATGCTTGCTCACCTCTGTAGGACTGACTCCTCATCAAAAGTCACATCCTAACTAATGATGACCTTCTTTTCCAAGGGATCCCACTGTAGGAACCAGATCTAGGATTTGAGGGTTAGATCTTGAAACTTTTTCAAGATCATACAGCGGAAGACTAAATAAGTCAAAATTATTTTCTAAAATCAGAGAGAAAGACCTTTGGGTCATGGAGATATAATAGACACAAGTTAGGGTGTCTAGAGAGAGAAACGAGAAGAAGAAGAGGGTCTTCTTCTAGGGTTATTTGTTTTCATATCTTTCCTCCCTCCATCTTGAGTTTCCTGAGAGCGTCTCAAATATGAAACTCTTCCTTCTACTTTCCATCTTTGGAAGAGTCCAAATCAAGAACAAGGAGGCACCTGATCAACCATCAAAGAAGGATCAGCGCAGTACTAGCATACTGTGCTGATTTCCTGAAGCAGGACTTCTGATCGAGATTCGTGGGCTCGTGTGGATGACTCCTAGAGGCCAGACGCATGTGCGGTTTGAAACATCATCATCAAGCCCGGATCAGTGAGGTTAGAACGTCTAACTTGCAAGGTAATAGATCTGATCTATTGTTTAATACATACATTAGATGTAGTATAGAAACATGTTGATATGATCAACATGTAGTTCATGCTATATTTATATATTTTAATTTTTGATTTAATGCTATATAATAATCATGTAATAGGATCTTAGATCTAGGGATTCTCTGATTTTAGAAAATAATTTTGATTTATTTTAGTCTTCCGCTGTATGATCTTGAAAAAGTTTCAAGATCTAATCCTGAAACCCTAGATCTGGTTCCTACAATTGGTATCAGAGCCCAGGTTCTTTATTACATAATTATTTATACATGCTTAGATTATTTCTTAGATTAGATCTAATTTATAATCTAATTATTAAATCTAAAATTAAAATTTTAGATCAAACACGAACTGCAAGGTTGTCCTGCTGTAAGGTTTACCCCTTAGAGTGCAAAGGTTGTCCTAGTTTGTGTAGATCTATCTTTAATCATAAATTTGTTAGATATGATCTAGATTAAATTTATGATTTATTTGATTTAAAAGGTGTTTAAATCTAAAATAAAATCTCTTTGTTAATAATTTTTATGCAAAGAAATTGTTTAAAGTTGAAATTATTTCAATTACATGAACCTGTTTAGATTAGATCTAAAGTAGTTTCATGTTTATTTCACTTGTATCTTGATTATGAATCAAACATGCAATATGGTTGGTAGAATTATATTATAAAATTATTTTACAAATATAAAAATTATTTTTTGAAAAGCCGAACCCAACCCTCAGTCCAAAACTTAATTAAGAATTAAGAAGTTGTTTGATTAGGTTCTAGGATTGTGAATTAAAGAACCTAAGACACAAACCATAATACATTGGGTTAATGGGTTAGTGGGAATTAGGTCCATTAATTGGGTTAGACCTATGGTTAGATTGAAGATGGACTTAATTAGAGAATTGACTAAATCTAATCAATTGTTGTCTTAGATTAGGTCAAGGATTCTCTAGATCAATTACAATAGTTGTAGTTGGTCAAGTCCATGTCTTTAACGAGAACCAAATGGACTTGATTCTTGGCTAAGCGGTCTAGCACGAACTGTTAGGTTGATCTAATCAAAACTAATTAAACCAGTTGGTGTCTAAGGTAAACCAGATCGATGATTTTTAATTGGGAGCCCGCTTACCTGACCATTTCTGATGGTGTCTAAGGCAAGCTTTGGCAGACCCTCCCACTGATCGAACTTACCTATCCTCTTGGTGAAATTATGTTTTGATCAGATCACTTGACTATTTGAGCTGACCCATGTCAGCTAGGTAAATCAGTGTGACTGATTTAGGTGCTCCTAGACCAACCCTTTTAATGGTCTCCCTTAAGCTGACTTGGTGAAGCCAGTGGGAGGATCATGATAAGCTGGTTCATCTGACCTCATCCTCTATATTATTTAAATCCTCTAAAATTATTAGGTTCTTAAAATGACAAAGTTATGGAGATAACTGAGTCATTGCCTCCCATTAAGGTGTTTGATAATGAGTCCATTAACTCAATAATCATTGCAGACCCAAAGGCCTGGTGCTTGTTGACTAATGAAATTATCACTCATCATATGATGACTTGGAAGTGTCTCTCTAATGGTGGTTAGGTGAGCCAACAAAAGTTGGGCTTAATCATTCGTTGGTTAGATACACCAAGTATGATCATGTTAATGGTTGGACCTAACCAGATCCTTACAGTGGAGGCCAAAGCCGACTGATTAGGTTTCTGGGGCAAAATTAAAATTACTAGAAATTATTTAGAGAAACAATTGGTTATGAACATACCCTTAGATGTACATGGGTTGGCCAACCAAAGTTGGGCTTGTGTGCAGTCTAAGTGGATTCTAGTACCCACTAAGGAATTAGGGTAATTCCTCGAATTGGAGGTAGAGGCTACCAATTCGAATAAAATAGTGGGAGAAATCTTTTGATTAAAGTCCAAATCTTTAGGTTTAATGAATTAATTACTAATTAGGTTATGGTTCTCCTTTATGCAAATATGGCCACTTCCCTATCACTCCGATCATTGTTGGACAATGATAAGTTGGTGGGACCCAACTTCGATAGCTGGTACCGAAAGTTGAAGATAGTCCTGGGGCATGAACGGATTCTATATGTGATAATGGATCCTGCACCTGAGGAGCCAGCTGTCAATGCACGTGGAATAGTCAGAGACACTTACCAAAAGTGGCTCAGTGACCGGACCACAGTGCGCTGTATCATGTTGGCTGCCATGAGCAACGAGTTCAGTCGTAGATTCGAGATGGCTCAGTCAAAAGACATGCTTCAAGTGTTGGAGGATGCCTTTGGCGCACCCGATGACGTAGAGAGGCACAAGACTAGTTGTGCCATCTTCAATGCTAAAATATGGGATGGTGCCTCTGTCACTGATCATGTATTGTACATGATCGAGCTGATGGAATGATTGAGCAAGCTCAGCTTTTTCTTGCATGAGCAGCTTGGGAAAGATGCAATACTGAACTCGCTGCCCAAGTCTTATCTCCCATCTCTCACTCATTAGAGAATGACAAAGCCTGAAGAGAACTACCATGGGTTACTGGGGTTGCTTCAGAACTTTGAGAAGGATCACCAACTCCTCAAGGAGTCGGTGAACTTAGTGGGAGGTTCGTCTTCTGGTTCTCGACCTTTTAAGAAAGGGAAGAAGAACAAGAAGAAGAAAGTGAAGAAGGTACAAGTTCAGACTAGGACATCTATGCAGAGCCAGACTAGAAAGATCAAGCCTGATAAGAGTCTATTCTACTGGCAAGCACCCTAGATTAGATAGTGTGTCAGATATCCACTTATGGCACTGTAGGCTAGGTCATATAAACAAGAACAGAATAAATAGGTTGACTCAAGAGAAAATTCTCAAAGTCAGTGATTGTGAATCACTTCCAACCTGTGAGTCCTGTCTTCTTGGTAAAATGACCAAGTCACATTTTACTGGAAAAGGTGAGAGAGCTACTGAGCTTTTGGGCCTAGTACATACTGATGTATGCGAGCCCATGAGCACTAGTGCTAGAGGTGGATATTTCTACTTCATAACTTTCACAGATGACCTATTCCGATATGGATATGTCTATCTGATGAAACATACTTCGGATTCATTTGAAATGTTCAAATGATTCCGAAGTGAAGTAGGAAAACAAACTGGGAAGAGTATTAAAACTCTTCGATCTGATCGAGGAGGAGAATACCTTTCTAGTGAATTTCTAACATATCTAGGAGAGAATGGGATTCTCTTCCAATGGACTCCTCCAGAAACACCACAGCATAATGGTGTGTCTGAAAGGAGGAATCGAACTCTGTTAGACATGATCCGATCCATGATGGGTTTTGCTAGCTTGCCGATATCCTTCTGGGGATATGCACTCGAATCGACCTGTTATCTGTTAAATAGGGTTCCAAGTAAATCTATAATTAAGACTCCATATGAGATATGGACGGGACGTAAGTAAGCACTTTCACACCTTAGGGTCTGGGGGTGCCCGGCCTATGTCAAACAATTAGTCACAGACAAACTTGGACCTAGGTCTGACAAATGCTCATTCATAGGGTACCCCAAAGAGACAAAAGGATATTTTTTCTACAATTCTGATGAACAAAAAAGGTATTCTCAAAGGTCTCTCAAATCTCTTTCTTCTCCAAAAATTTCATGAAGAAACTCGTTTTATATAGAGAGATATGATAGAGTCCTTGTCTAGGTCAAATACCTAGTCAAGGCTTATCCAAACATGGCAAGTTAAGGGGCGCCCAACTCTTGAGCACCTCCTCCTTATTTTCATGCATGGATCATCAGAAAAGGATGCACAATATGTACCCTAAAAGCCACAAAAATTCCAAAAAAAATTTGGATAAATTCGGTGCAAAATTGAAAGAGTTTTGGATTTCTAAAACTCTATCTCATAGAATTCAAAATCCAAACTTATTCCTCTTTGATTTGATCCAAACCACCTTCCATGTAAGAAAGAAGAGAGGAGACCTTTCATGAACGTGGGAGAGACCTGGGAGAGGGCTTTTGTCACACAAAATAAGAGGAGATTAGCGTTGAATGAGGGAGAGGGCGTGGGGAAGGCTTATGTGGTGCAAGGTGGAATCCTAGTCTTACTAGGATTCTATCTTATGACTTATTTTAATTTGATTTCTCAAACCAAATCAAACCAAAATTAGATCAATCTAATTAAAATAGGTCTTAACCCAATTAAGAACCTAATTTAATCAGATTAAATTAGATTTAAATCTGATTTAATTTTCTAATTAAATTAGAAATTAGATTGACCCAAGTCCTAGTTGAACTAGGACTAGTTTTTTTCTTGCACTTGGCTTATCCAATAAACCAATTGGACTTGATCCAATCAAGTCCAAACTAAATCTAATTAAATTATATTTAATTAGACTTAATCTCAGTCCATCGACTTAATCAAATTAAGCCAATTACCAATCGAATTGCTAATCGATCCTCCTGCAACACTTGCACTGGGTTAAATGTCAATCGTATTGATCATTTAACCCTAGAACGATTCTTAATCGTTGATCAACCATCTGATCGAATCATGAATTCTAATGTGTGTGATCTCATAGGTCTGAACCTAAGCCGGTAGCATAGGAATAAATTTTTGTACCAATCGAAGTGACCATCTAGCAATGGTACCCGACGACCGGATAGGTCGAATGTGTAGAACAACATCCTTAGAACCCATGCGGATATAGTTTTCATATAATTCATCTCCTTGACCAAAATGATCATAGGACACTCCAGAGTTCAACTGTCAACTCTGATTAGGTTGTCCACATTGTATTTCAAAATATCAAATCCATCTGATGGATTACCCTCGCCAAGATTTTGCTAAATTGAAATACAGCGACTCATTCTTCTCCAACTCTTGGAGTGGTCAATCCCATCTCGATCACACTCTGACTTCGTAAGTACTTGACTGTGCCCAGAAGCCTTCCATCCCTGAATTAGAAATTCAGTTAGTCCAGTACCAAAGCACAGTGAGTTGCTTGCAAGTCACTGAGATGATCTCAGGTCTAAGGGACACTTATACCTATATCCCATTAGAGACATTCTCGACAGCAGAATGCTCTGGAGTTGGTCACGTTCAATGATGATGTACCAGTACATCTCACCTGTATGCCATAGCAGTGTCTCCACACTCTTTGGTTAAGAGGACAACCAACCCATATGGCCTACAGCGACCTATGCTCGATAGAAGCTGTCATCCTTATTAACAGCCTATCATTTGGTCGTGAACAGTTTTAAGGACTAATCGATAAATCCTCTCTTTATCGAACTTAAATAGTCCTAAGGACTTCATCATAACAACGGAGTTCATTAGAAGATGAAAGCTTATGATGAAAATGTCAAATATATTTTATTTATTAACAAATCAATTACAATACTTGATTGCTCAACCGTCAACAGCTTGACGATTGAGTTTTTGGGACACATTTCCCAACACCCATAGCCTGTATCCCTTGACTCCTCGTAGATAGCCTAGAAACACCGTCTTGCATGATTTGGCGTATAGCTTGCTCCGCTCACCAGCTCCAATGTACACATAGGCCATGCACCCAAATACCCGTAGATGGCCCAGCCCAACTGTCCTCCCAGACCACACCTCCTTTGGAAGCCTGCCATCCAACCTGGTGTGAGGTGATCGATTGATCAAGTAATCCGCTGCGTCAACTGTGTCAACCTAGAACTCCTTTGGAAGCCCTGCCTACAGCCTCATTCATCATGCCTTTTCCAGAAGTGTTCTGTTCATCCTCTCGGCCACCCCATTCTGTTGTGGAGTCCCCTTAACTGAGAAGTGTCTCCTGATCCCACACTCCTCACAGTAGTCCTGGAACTCTCTGTTGGTGTACTCTCCGCCATTGTCTGACCTCAGACACTTCACGCTCCTCTCCTACTCCTTCTCCACCTCAGCTCTCCAGATCTTGAACTTGGTGAAGACCTCTGACTTCTCTCTTATGAAGTAAATTCAGAGTTTCCTTGAGAAATCATCAATCAGGGTCATGAAGTATCTGGCCCCATTCCTAGCTAAAACTGGGGCTGGTCCCCACACATCCGTGTGTACTAACTCCAGAGGGGCGGCACTGCGGGTTGTACTGATGTTGAACTGAACTCTCCTCTGCTTTCCCATCTGGCAAGGCTCACAGATCTCCCTTGTAGCGCCATCCTCCAGATCAGAGATGAGTCCTCTCCTGCTCAACTCCCTCAACCCCTTGTCACCCATGTGGCCTAGGCGGTAGTGCCACATCCTGTAAGCCCCCTGCTGGTCCTGTGCTGCAGCTGCTGCATCAGACTCTCCGGTCACCACAGATCCCTCCATGCGATAGAGGTTATTGTCCAACCTCCTACCTCTCATCACTACCATAGCTCCATTGGAGATGTTCAGTACTCCGCTTCTAGCCCTACTACTGAAGCTGTATCCACTGTGCTCCAAGTAGCCTAGTGACACCAGATTCTTTTCCAGCTCTGGGACGTACTTTACATTTATCAATATCCTCACAATCCCATCAAATATCCTCACCCTGACTATCCCTATCCCAGCCACCTTGCAAAGATGATTGTCACCTAAAGTCATTGATCCCTCATCTGTCTTGGTGTATGTCGCAAACCAAGACCTATGTGGTGTGTAGTGATGTGAGCACGTAGAGTCTAGTGTCCACTCCTCTGTGTAATGCCTGTGACCATCTGATACCACAAGTAGATCATCCTCCACCTGTTGCCCAGCAACTACACTCACTGATTCTGAGCCACTTCTTTCTCCCTTCTTGCTCTTCCATAGTGGACATTCTCGCTTGAAGTGCCCGAACTTGTTGCACTTGAAGCATTTCATCTCTTTCTCTCCCTTCCTGGACTTGGACCGCCCTCTGGACTTGCTTCTGCCTCTGCCTCTACCTATCCTCTCCCCTACTGCCAAACCCTCCTGGGGAGCCCGATCTCTGGTCAACTTTTTCCTTTGCTCATTAGACCTCAGCACCGAGACCATGTCCTCATATTCCAGAGTCTCCTTGTCGTAAAGCAGTGTAGTCACCAAAGAGTCATATGATCCTGGCAGCGAACACAAAAGCAACAGGGACTTGTCCTCCTCATCCAGCTTCACCCCGACATTCATCAACTCCGTGCACAACTGGTCGAACCTCTGAATGTGGCCAATCACATTAGATCCCTCCTACATCCGAAGACTGTACAACCTCTTCTTCAACATTAGCTTGTTGCACATATTCTTCCCCATATACATGGTATGCAACTTTGACCAAAGGCCCTTCAGGGTCTTTTCTTCCAGCACCGAATGCAACGCCGCATCCGCCAAACATCCTCTGATCACCAAGCATGCTTTTTTCTCCAACGATGTCCACTGTCTATCTGTCATTCTCTCAGGCTTCTCATCCAAAGCCTGATCCAGATCTGCTTGCACCAGAAGATCCTCCACCTGGATTTTCCACATGGAAAAATTTCTCTTCCCATCAAACTTCTCAAAATTGACCTTCATATTGCTGTCCATGACTAGATCCAAGCCAAACAAGCAATATAAAATCAAGAAGTGTAGAATATACCTTGATGGTATCTTGCTAAAAATTTTCAGCACTTGGGATCTTCAACTTCTCATGCTTGGAACTGCTTTCTCACCACCGTGGCTCTGATACCAACTATTGGAGCACGATCCCGGCTCCTCCCACGGACCTTCGATGTAGTGGAACCAGCAACGAACAAATCTGGAGACCTCTGGACTCAATCTAAGGCCCTTGACGAAATCAGCCTGGTTGCTGTCTTCTTCGTCAGCCTTTCATTCCAGATGAAGAATGCCTCTGAAATCACCTCTAAAAATTCCAAGATCTTGCAGATCTATATGCTGCAGCCTTTCCGGTAGATCTATTGATGGAGATCTCACCCGCACCTCAAACAACCTCAGATTAACTCCAGATCTGAGAGAGACTTGTACCAACCTCTTCTCAAGAGATTCTAAGTCCTGGACCTGATGCTTGGGTGGCTGCAAGAGGGGGAGAGCAGATCTGGTAAGCGGCACAAAGGGGGAGGGGGCTAGCGCCTCCCTTTGCTTTTCTTTCCTTTTTGGGACCTGGCGGCAAGAACCCTAGGGTTTCTTGCTCTTGGGGCATGGAGAATTACTGGAGAGAGAGGGAGAAGAGAGAGAGAGACTTGAGAGAAAGAGTTGTGTATTACTTGGCTTAATCAAACCTATACAAGTATATGTATATATAAATACAGGGTCAAGTGACCCAAACCCAAAACTCTCTTGACCAACTCTATGGGAGATTAGGTTAACCCAAGCCCATGTACACCCATGACTCGACCTAATCTCACCTATCCTAGGCCCAGACCTGGCCACAAAGAGTTGGTCCCTTGAGGCACACATAACCTAGACCTCAAGAACCCGAAAGGCCCACAGCCTTTCAATCTAGGGCCCAACTAGCCCTAGAACCTCCATGAAGCCCTCATGAATGATGGACCTTGGCCTTAGCCTTGGTCCCCTGGGCTTTGGGCACACCACCTGGATCACAACACGAGGTTCTCCTCCCGTTCCTAACAAGACTGTGGGGGCACATAAGGACCGTTGCAAGAGCCTCTCCCCCCATCCGGTCTTTAAGTAACTGGGCCTTCGACTTTGCTCATGTTAGGATGAGATTTTTCTCCTGTTCTTAACATGCTTCATTTCGATTGTATGAGGAAGTTACTTTCTGTCGTTATAAGCTCATGCTAAAATGATAAATATGCAAATATGAAACTTTTATTTAAGGCAAAGCTATTGGTAATACATTCGTATATTTTCCGAATTTTATGGTCGTGGAAGCTCTGCTCTTTCGAGCTCTTTTAGGTAGTATGTTTCGGGCTGGACTATCTCCTTGACTTCATATGGGCCTTCCCAGTTCGGGGCAAGTTTTCCTTGATTCTGAGGTTGTGAGACAGCGGCTTGCCAAAGTACCAGGTCACCCACCCTGAAGGCTTTGCTTTTGACCCAGGAATTATAGTAGCAGGCTACTTTCTGCTGGTAAGCCGCCATCCGAACTCGAGCTATCTCCCACTTTTCTTCTAACAAGTCGAGGTTGGCCTTGAGATCCTGTGGGTTGCACTGCTCGTTGAATGCCACAACTCGCACTGACAGAAGCTTGAGTTCAATCGAGATCACGGCTTTTGTCTTGAAGGCTAAGGCTAAGGGGGTCTCCCCTGTGGGCAATCTCTGAGTAGATCGGTATGCCCATAACACATGATAAAGCTCATTTACCTAAGTTTCTTTTGCTTTTTCAAGTCTCGCCTTGATGCCTTGCAACAGAGTCCTGTTAGTCACTTCGGCCTCACCGTTTTCCTACGGATGGACTACCGAAGTAAAGTTATGGGAGATATTTAGGTCCTCACAAAATTCAACAAACCTTGCTCCAGCAAATTGCCGTCCATTATCAGTAATGAGGGTTCTGGGTAAGCCGAACCTACAAACAATTGACTTTTAGATGAAGTCCTGCACTTTAGCTTCTGTGATTTTAGCCAAAGGTTCAGCTTCAACCCACTTGGTGAAATAGTCTATGGCCACCAGGAGGAACTTTCGCTGCCCAGATGCCATGGGAAATGGTCCGAGGATATCCATCCCCCATTGCACAAACGGCCATGGGGCACTCAATGGTGTAAGTTCGGAGGCAGGTTGCCTTTGTATATTTGCATATCTTTGACATCGATCACATCTTCTGACATATTCGATGGAGTCGTGGTACATGGTAGGCCAGTAATAGCCTTGTCAGAGTAGCTTGTGGGATAAAGATCTGGCCTCCAGGTGACTTCTACAGACTCCCTCATGTACCTCCCTCAAGGCGAAGTCGGCTTCAGAAGGCTGGAAATATTTTAGGAGGGGCAAAGAGTACGACCTCTTGTACAGCTTGCCTTCGTAAAGGATATATCGGGAGGCCTGGTTCCTAAGCTTTCGAGCTTCTTTTGCATCGGAGGAAGAACCCTATCCCTGAGGTATGCAACCAGTGGGTCGATCCAGCTGGGATCACGATGGATCTCCATCACAAGCTGTGGTTCTTTCGTACTTGGGCACTTCAGAACTTCGAAGAAGACTTCCTTAGGCAGCACAACCAAAGCCAGGGTAGCCAACTTGGAGAGAAGGTTGGCCCTGATATTTTCAGCTCTCGAGATCTGCCTGATGTTAAAGCTGCCGAAGGTAGGGATGATCTCCTTTACCTTTTCTAGATACTTGGCCATACTGTCCTCCCGAGCTTCATAATTTCTACTGACCTGTCCCACCACTAATTAAGAGTCACTGTAGGCTTGAAGTCGATCTATTTCTAACTACTTGATAATTCTCAGTCCTGTAATCAGAGCTTCATTTTCTGCTCCATTATTTATCGAACAAAACTCGAAGCGCAGTGCATACTCCATGATAATTCTATCTGGATTGACCAAGATTAGGCCTGGGCCTGCGCTTGACATGTTGGAGGAACCGTCCATGTAGAGGGCCCAAAAACCATCAGGGAGATCTGTTCTTTCTTCAGGAGAGTTTGGCTGGGGCCCTGGGCTATCAGCTTCATCTCGTCCAAGTTCGACCTCTTTCGGGATAGTGCATTGCACCATGAAATCCGCTAATATCTGGGCTGTTATCGCAGGCTGAGGTTGATAGTCGATGTCGAACTCTGTGAGCTTGACTGCCCACTTCGCTGTCCTCCCAAAGGCATCCGCTCGATGCAGAACCGCCTTGATCTGCTGGTCGGTGAGCAGTATTATGGTGTGTCCTTGAAAGTAAGGTCGGAGCCTCCGAGCTGCAATCAACAAGACGTAAGTTAGTTTCTCTAACTTAGTATACCTGGTTTCGGCGTCCCTCAATACTTGGCTTATGTAGTAGATCAGTCGTTGAATTTTTGCTTCTTCCTTAATAAGAACTTCTGCGAGGGCCACAGAGGAGACCGCCAGGTACAGGAACAACTCCTCTCCAGGCTCAGGCTTTGCCAATTGTGGAGATGAGCCAAGGCAGTTCTTCAGTTCTTCGAACGCTTGCTGACATCCAGCGGTCCAACAGAAGTTCTTCGGCTGCTTGAGGGTCTGAAAGAAAGGTAGGCACCGCTCGGTCGATCTTGAGACAAAGAAATTTAGAGCCGCTACTCTCCTAGTAAGGTGCTGAACTTCCTTTATTGACTTCGAAGTGGTCATTTTCTGGATGGCACGGATCTTTTTCGGATTTGCTTCGATCCCGTGCCCCGATACCATAAAGCCCAGGAATTTTTCTGAGGCTACTCCAAAAGCGCACATGGCTGGGTTCAGCTTCATCTTGTATTTTCAGAGGGTGCTGAAGGTCTCCTCAAGGTCGACGACGTGGTTCATCGAGGATTTGCTTTTCACGAGCATATTGTCCATATAGACCTCCATATTGCGGTCGATATGCTTTTTGAAGATCTTGTTTACCAGCCGTTGATAGGTCACCCCTGCATTTTTTAGGCCAAAAGGCATGACCCTGTAACAATAAAGGCCACAGTTAGTAATAAAAGCAGTTTTTTCTTCATCCTCTGATGCCATCCTGATTTGATTGTAGTCGAAGAATGCATCCATGAAAGTGAGAAGCTCGTAGCCCGAGGTTGCATCCACTAATTGGTCGATTCTGGATAGAGGGTAACTGTCCTTCGGGCAGGCTTTATTCAGCTTTTTGAAGTCTATACACATCCTCCATTTACCGTTCGCCTTCTTAACCAGGACCACATTGGAAACTCAGCTCAGATAGTTGACCTCTCTGATGAACTCAACTTTCAGGAGTTTATCAACTTCCTTGGCTATTGCCATTTATCTTTTCGGTGCATGACTTCGAACTTTTTCCTTCACCGATCGGTGTCTGGGATCAACAGCCAGGCGGTGCTCCATAACTTCAGCATCGATCCCTGGCATGTCCGTCGAAGCCCAAGCGAAAACATCGACATTCTTTTGCAGAAAATTGATAAGCTATGTCCGCACCTCTTTCCCCAAGTTGGAGCTGATCTTCACTATGTGCTCTTCATTCCCATCATTCAAAAGAATTGAGACAAGATCTTCTATTGGCTCACCCCGTTCTTCAGTCAGGTCATCGTGGGTGTCCAATCCATCAACCGGACAGGGGTCAGACTGACCACTTCTTTATAGGGCTATATTATAGCAATGTCTTGCCAGGGCTTGATCTCCTCTAACTTCTCCGATCCCCTGGCTAGTAGAAAATTTTAATTTCAAATGATAGATCGATACTAAAGCTCGGAGGGTGTTGAGGTCAGGTCGGCCGAGTATTGCGTTGTAGGTGGACGGCGCCCTCACTACCAGAAAATCTACTAGCACTCTAGATTGCTTCGGATACTGACCTACAACTACAGTCAAAGTTATTACTCCCTCCACTGGCACAGCATCGCCAGTAAACCCTACCAATGGGGAGCGAATCGGCCCTAACTGACCATCAAGGGTGGACATTTTTGAGAATGCATCGTAAAACAAAATATCGGCCGAGCTTCCACAATCAACAAGAATGCGGCATACATCATAATCAGCAATATTTAAAGAAACTACAACCGCATCATTATGGGGGAATTGGATTTCTCGGGTGTCTTCTTCAAGAAAGGTTATAGGTCCTTCAATTCTTTGCTGCTTGGGCGGTCCGGCCGATCCACTAGCCGCTCCCCTCTGGGGCTCTCTAGAGATGGTGTTGATGATTCCGATTGGAGGCTGATCTCCAGGCTGTTCTTTCCTCCTTGATGGCTCCGGTTGTGGCAGGGCCCTCGACCGATCCTCCCTACCTTCAGGCCAGTGTCGGATGAATCTATCGAGCCGACCCCGCCTGATGAGCTCCTCGATTTTGTCTCGGAGCTGAATGTACTCCTCCATGTCATGGCCGTGGTCACGATGATAGAGGCAGAATTTATTTGGGTTGCACTTTTTGGGGTGCGAGCGCATCCTTTCCGACCTCGACAGTTGCTCCCTAACTTTCATCAGCACCTAGGCTTTTGGAGCATTGAGAGGGGTATAGCTGTGAAATCTTCTCGGGAGAGAGCCCCGCCGAACTTTGCACTCCGGGCTCCTCTGCTTATGAGCTCGGGGAGGAGTTCGGACACACCTGTGTCTGGGAGGAGTTCGAGAACGTGACCGAGCTTCACTTGGCCCTTTTTCAGCTGCGGGCTTGCTGGAGCCACCCGCCTACCACTCCTTCGCGGCCTCCTCATCCTTCAACTTGAAGGCTTCTTCCGCTCGGATATATCCTTTGGCTTGAGCCAGCAAATCAGCGAAGTCCCTGGGATACTTCTTTTCCAAGGAGAACAGGAGATCATTCTTTTGAAGATCGCTCTTTAGGGCGGCCATTGCAATCGATTGGTCTAAGTTCCGAATCTCCAATGTGTCGGCATTAAATTGATTGACATAGGTTCGGATGGATTCTTCCTCCTTCTGCTTGATGTTGATAAGGGACTTCGAACCTCTCATAAGATGCCGGCTGCTAATAAAATGAGCTGCAAACTAGTGGCTCATCTGATCAAAGGAGAAGATAGTACCCGACTTCAGCGTCGAGTACTAATTCCTTGCTACTCCCTTCAAGGTAGATGGGAAAGCTTGGCAAAGGATGGCATCTGGCGTGCCATGGAGTAGCATCATTATCCGGAAGGCCTCCAGGTGGTCAACCGGATCCGAGGTCCCGTCGTAGCTTTTGAATTGGGGGAGCTTGAAGTTTGACGAATCGGTTCCTGCATGATCATTTGAGAGAAAGGAGGGTCAGTACAGATGTTCTCACCATAAGCAGGGGGAGCATGGCGGAGCTCTTTGATCCGTCGGTTCATCTCCTGGAGCCTTTGATCCAGGAGACAGGGCGACTGGCCCAAGTGGCCCATCCTACCGCCAATTTTGGAACTCCGATGATGCTCTTTCCAACCGCACTGACACTTGCGGCTGTTGCTGCTGCTGCTACATGGCCTGCACTGCTTCGGTGAGGCCTCTGACCTACTGAACCAATAGGTCAAACTGCTCCATGCCGACTGTCATTGTCAGAGGAGGAGGAGGAGCCTGGGAAATTGGAGACGAGACCGGATCTTACGGAGCTTGCTGAGATCTGACCGTGGAAGCTGTGGATCGTCGGTGGATGCCTTTTGAGGAGGCATCAGGTGGAGATCTAGTAGGAGAAGGAGAAGAAGATGTCGCAAAAGATGATCGGAGATAGTCCCATTGAGCACTCCTTTAAGAACAAGGGTACTGCGAAGACACAGGCCCCTTCGTCTAGCGTCAATTCTGTTGGTGCAGAATTTCACTGAAGCTGGAGAAGCTGGAATCAAGATGACCGCAACCACCATTGGGACCTACAAGGGAATTCTAAACCAGAGTTGGGGGTGCTCCGGCAAGACCCTCCGATGCTCAAGTCAGTACTCTGCTTCAATAGAAATGGAGTGCTCGAGAGGAAATTTTAGCAGAGTTTTGAGATAGAGTTTAGAGCTTAGAGAAGAACGTATCTGGGGGTCCCTTTTTATAGACAGAGAGCATAACTAATTGAAATGATGTCTGTAACTGCCTGGTAGTGGGCCGTTCAGAGCCACACGGAGTTTGTTATGAAGAGTAGTGGCATCAGGGGCCGTTTAGGGCCACGTGGAGTTTGTTATGGAGAGTGGAGTGGTGTCCGTTGTCGCGACTTGCCAGAGAGTGGTGGAGCCCGGAGAGTGGAGTGGTGTCCGTTGTCGTGACTTGCCAGAGAGTGATGGAGCCATGCGAAATTCGTTGCAGAGAGTGGAGTAGGATAGTGGCCATTATCGTGACTTGCCAGAGAGTTCGGATCTGTCGACTGGAGCTCGGTTGGGATGTCTGATGTAGTGGAATGGCTCTCTATCCAGTCGATCTAGGAGAAGCTCAAATATTTTCGAGGTTGCTGACGAGTCTACTATTATCGGATGCCTCGGGCGCTGATGCTACAGGCAGGAGTCATCTGCTGTAGAAGTTGGATGGAGGCTTTCTGTTGGTGAAGCCCGGTAGGAGTCCGATTGCTAGAGAAGTCCGTCTGGGATTTACCTGATGTGGAAGCTCATCTGAAGATTATTCATTAGAGAAGTCTGGTTTCATGAAGAATCTGGTGGAGGGTCGACCGACGGTGGGCTTCAAATAGCATTGGGGAGGCTCATCTGCTGGAGGAGTCTGGGGATCCTATGGAAGTCTGGATGGCATTGTGGAAGTCCGGCTGATGCTATTGAAGGCTGATGGCTGGAGAGGTTCGGCAGACACCGGAGGCGATCAACCATTGTAGAAATTCAGCTGCTGGAGCCCATCTGTTGTAGAAGCTCATCCGGAATCAATCCATTGTGGAAGTTCGGATGGAGTCCGATTCTTGCAGAAGGCTGAAAGGAGGCCACTTATTGTAGAAGCTCGATCGAAGATCGATTGTCATGGAAGCTCGGAGTAATGATCTGGCCGGTGGAGCCTATCCCATTGTAGAAGATCGTCTGGGATCCAGAGTAGATATCCGAAGTAGACCGCCTGCAGTAGGAGTTTGGAGTAGACTGCTTGCTGTAGAAGTTTGACTCTCGCAGGAGCTCGGGTGGAATCTGAAAGGCGGTCGACCGTCATAGAAACTTGGATGGAGTCTGGTTACTGTAGAAATCGCATTGTCGGAGAAGCTCGGATATTGATGAAGTTGAAAGAAGTTCGGAATAGGGTTGTCTGTGATCAAAAGGAGTCTGGGAGGGATTTGGAGAATAGTTGATCACTATAGAAGGTCGGCTGATAGTGAAGCCCAGAGAGCCTTTGGAGCGGTCTGGTAGATGAATGGAAAAGCTCATTGTCAGAGAATTCTGGATGGTCGAGGGAGTTCAGAAAGACATCACACAAGGTCGAAAGCTGGAAAAGTCCTGGAAGGGTCGGTCTTTTACAAAATTTTGGCTGGGGGTATTTTATACCCAATAATCTCAATGCTTGAGATCATGCTTTCCTCCTTTCTTGGCACAAAACAAGGTTGCCTAACTACTGCAAGGTTATGAAAATGGGGATACCCAACTCGTGGGTGTGCAATGGAGATGGGAGAGGGAGAGGGGGCATGGACATAAGGAGAGTGGATCAGAAAATCAGATTTTCATCATCATGGCAAACCCTAAAAAGCTA
The DNA here is from genome assembly GCF_000442705.2 of Elaeis guineensis. Taxonomy (NCBI): domain Eukaryota; kingdom Viridiplantae; phylum Streptophyta; class Magnoliopsida; order Arecales; family Arecaceae; genus Elaeis; species Elaeis guineensis. The sequence continues at coordinate 102,496,112 of NC_026000.2, forward strand.
CCAATAAATAGATCCCTTGGATTTGAATTAAAAATTTAAACCAATTAAGATAAATGGCTGGTTGTTATCTCATAACAACATATTTCATTTAATCTAATTTTCTTCCCAGAAAATCAGATCTAAATGGTATATGATCCCTTTCAAATAGGTAAGTAAAGTGGGCGTCAATACTTGGCAGCCACTTGTCCTCATCCAAGCAAAAGAGAGAGAGGGCATGTGCCCTCTCTCCCTTCTCCTCATGCTGAAATCAGAGAGGGGCATGTGCCTCTCTCATTCTTCCACATGGATTCCAGTTGTGAGCGCACCTGGAACATGCCAAGGTGTGTGCCCCTCTTGATCTCATCTAGAGGAAGCATGCGCCCCTTCCATAAAATATATGCCAAGTCAAAGGAGAGAAAGAGGAAATGAGCCAACTAATTGGCTTGACCCAATCCTATTGAGGAACCCAATGTGGTGCCCTCTAAACCCAAATGGATTAGGTTAGGACTAAGGTAATTGACTAGATCTAAATCTTATCTAATAAGGAATCACGTCTACAGAAGAATTTAGATTAAACCATATGCTAGCATGGTGTGCCTAAATCCAATAGGATTTCGCCAACTCCTAATCTAATTATGACTTCATAAATCCAATTAGATCAATCTAAAATTAAATTCCTTATTATGTGACCCCATAGGTTCAATTCTTTCTAGTAGTGAGATATACCATAATCTCCATCATAATATCATTGAAACTCCTTTCAATGGGCTGGAACAATTCTAACTCACACCTATCAAGGATCTTTGATCTAGAATAATCCTAGTGAGCTCTTACAATCCATCAATAATTTTTAACAATATGTAGTGGCAAGCCAGCAGCACTAAAGGGATGAACCTCTAGGTGTAGTTATCATGTGATTAAATTTTTCTATCGAGAGTTCCGACAGGATGCAGATCATAAAACCTCATCAAACTCTAAGCATCCATCATATGTCAGACTTAATTAACTTGAATCAAATTATGAATCTCATAAAAAATATTTTTCATAATCACACTACTATAGCCACAGACTTATGGACTCAACCTCTTAGATCGCATAGGACTACTCCTCAACTACTAAGGTTGATAGATCTCCTATAAGTACACTCCTACTCCTATAGTGAACTTACAACAGCCAACATCCACTACAAGTATCCAAATGGCTAGGGACCATATTTTTGTGTAGTCAAACTACAACAAGCCCATTGTGAGCAGCTGAGGCATCGCAGATCAAAGAATCACTCACACAACTACGGCATCAAAAAATTACTGAGTGAGTAGACATCCATGTGACTTCTCATTCTTGATCATGCTCAGTACCGTTGTTCTCTAACAACCACCTACATTCTTACTCTAATATCTCCACACTGTAGACTCAAGACCCGTCTATCTTAAGAGAAGCAATCTGTGCATCAATCTAATTAGCTCAATCACCATCCCCATGATGATCATCGATTAAGAGAAGTTTAGAAATTAATCTATAATGACACATGTCTTAAATTCTTAACTCTTGAGAATATATGTCATTGATCATTAACTCCTTGAATGATTCTAAGATGCATTAGTCTAGAATGAAAATAATTTTTTATAATTTTTAATTTAAATAAAAAAGTACAAACTTATGTCCTAAAAATTATAATGTTTGTTAGCCAACAATTGACTTTTCAGATTACACATCTAACAATCTCCTATTTGACCTAAAGCCAATCTACTGTAAACTCAAGTCTCATCTTCTTAAGATGAACTTAGGGGGTGTTTGGTTCATAACCAAAATCAGAATTGGAATGGGAATCAGAATGGTCAGGAATCAAAATCGAAATGGTCAAATCCTCCGAAGCGTTTGGTTCGTGACCAGAATCAAAATCGAAATTAGAATGAAAATTTAAATCTAGAGAGGAGAGTAGAGATTGAGTTCTATATAGATTGAGTTATTCCCATTCTACCCTGAAATCAGAATCAGAATGGGACTCCTCCTAACCAAATGGTTGGAATGGGAGTCATCCATTCCAATTTTGATTCTAGACACCTACTCCTCTCAACCAAACACCTCCTTAAATCTTTAGTTGGCAAAATGGTTTAGTCAATAGGTCTGCCATATTTCCATGGGGTCTCCTCTTTCTCTTAACATCTTTCATGTTGAGGTGATGCATATTATTAAAAGTCCTCTTTTTCATGTGCTGGGTAGTCTGATAAGACCAAGGCTCCTTTAGCTAAGTGTTATGGTGCCAATGAAGGAAAAATTCTTCGATCTAATTGGATCGTTAAGGTGCATCTAAAAAATTTTCAATTCTAACAGTAGTATAACTCTTTATGTTTACCTGATATGCAGTGGAATAAGGATCAAATCTCTAGAGGTTGCTTAGAGTCGATGCCTCACGAGGCCTGAAAGCACAGTTCGTTTACATCATGCGCACACCAAGCTCCGTAAGGAAGACGGATGACCTTCGATGCCTCAATCTTTAGAAGGAAAGTAGGGAGGGAAGGGATTTGATCTCGTGTGCTTGAAAAGGAGTCTTCATGCCAAGAAAATAGGGTACCATAAAATTCTCCATGCTAAGAAGGGGTTCCTCCCTTTCTTATGTCGCACACCCTACTCCTTCCAATCTCACGATAGTTTAGTTGTTATTTTATCGCACAAAACAATTAGCACTTCACCATGTAATAGGGTCCTCCCTTTTATAATGTGGCATCCCATATCTATTCAATGTCCAAATTGGTTAGGAGTCATTATCCAACAAGAAAACCCAAATAAGAAAGGTTTTGCACCAACCTTCACACATGAACACTTCACCATGCACACAAAAATAGGGTGGAGATTTTTAGCACTGATTTCCTTCTCTTGGTCAGCTTCTTATGAGAGAGAGTCTCAGGGTTCTGGGACTCTTTGGTTCTAAACCAAATGGGCTTAGATTTGACTCAATTTGGATCCGATTTGAACCAAATTCGAATCAAATTCAAAGAGCATGTCAATCCTAATTTAATTAAAATTTTGGTCTAAGTCTAACTTAGATTTTTAACCCAACTAATACTTAGTTAAATCAGATCTAATCTAAAATTAATTAGAACATTAATTGACTCTCTCATAAATCTCTTGGATTATTGATCAAATCATTATCATCCCTAAAATTAAACCTGAATCTCATGTCCAGTGGTAGCTAGACATAGTCAACTTATTTAAATCCGTATGACCCTAAACTTAATTCTCAATTAGGCTAATTTATTCATTCAATCAAGTCATATTTTTTTAAATTAAACTCATAGACTTAGGTCAATTATTTACTACTTTGCCTGACTTTGTGTGTGACTCCATAAGTTTGAATACAAAGCCGATAGCATAGGAATCATTTTCTGTACTAATCGAAGTTACTATCTAGCACTGGTTCCCGATGTCCGAATAGGTCAAATATATGTAAGAAAATATTCAATAATCTACACATATAGTTACCACATAATTCATCCCTTTGAACTCAAATGCTTAAGGAAAACCTAGGGTTCACTATCAACCCTGAATGAGTCAACCACATTGTATTTCAACATTTCACATCCATCACATGGATTATCTGAGCCCAGGATTTACTAAATTAAAATACAATGATACATTATCTCCTATAATCTGAAGGGATCAATCCCATCTTGATTCACACATAAACTTCGTAAGTACTTGATTGTACCCAGTAGCCTTCCGTCACTGCATTAGAAATGCAGATAGTCTAGTACCAAAGCATAGTGAGTTGTTTGCAAGTCACTATGGTGATCTCAGGTCTGAAGAATACTTATATTCATATGCTTCATGAGCTGCTCTTGAAAGTAGAGCACTCAACAGGTGAGTTACTTATTTAGGATGATGTACTCCTATATCTCACTTGTATGCCATACCAATGTCTCCACACTCTTTAGTTATGAGGATAACCAACTTATATGACACACAACGATCTACACTCGATAAACGTCATCATCCTTTAATGACGTATTATTTAATCATGAACATATTTAAGAACTATTCGATAAATCCTCATTTATCAATTTTTATATAGTTCCAAGGACTTCATTATAACACATGAGTTCATATAAAGAAGATGTTCATCTTGTGATAAAAAATATCAAATAATTTTTATTAATTCATAACTCATATACAAATTATAAAGAGCCCAATCATCCAAACAATCGACTTTAAGACATATTTTTTAACAACTTTTACTTGGACTAAAGTCAATCGATACAGTATCTAATACCCATCTTCCATTTGTATTCATCAAACTCTTTAATTCTGAGGGTTTTAGTAAATGGATCAGTCAAGTTCTCCTTTTCATCGATCTTCTGAAGCTCGATGTCACCTTGATCCATGATCTCACAGACCAGATGGTAGCGATACAGAATATGCTTGGTGCACTGATGGGACTTTGATTCTTTCGCTTGAGCTATGGCTCCAGTGATGTCGCAGTACAGCAGAATAAGAAGGGAGGGTGCCACTCCAAGCTCACTCATGAACTTTTGCAACTAGACACCTTCTTTCATAGTATCAGATGTCGTGATATATTATGCCTCACAAGTTGAGTCAGCTATAGTGTTCTACTTAAAATTTTTTCAGTAGATTGTTCTTCCATTTAGGATAAACATATAATCCAATATGCTCTTGCTGTCATCATGATCTGACTGAAAGCTAAAATGAGTATATCCCATAAGCTTCAAGTTAGTATCTTCATAGATAAAATATTGGCCCTTAGTATTTTTCAAATATTTAAGGATTATCTTTACAACCTTCCAACAGTTTTCACCTGAATCAGACTAGTGAAGGAAACACATGTAGTGCTATGCATATAATTTCAAAATTTTTATGCAGTGAAAGAGAAAGATTAAACTATTTAATCTAAATTACATGCATAAGATCTAATCTAAACTACTATGTCATAACAAAAAATATAAATTATGATACACTTTAGATCAAAAAATAAAAACTCGCATTGATCTCATTGAAGCTGCAATCCTAGATCTAACTATTAGATCTAACAAAATAATCAAGATAGATTAGAAACAATTATCAAACCAATAAGATCTTGATCTTTGCTGGTCCAATGCTTGGAGAAGGTGTCGCTTAGGTCACTCATAGCCACACGAAGTCATCTGGCCTTTATAGAAAATTCACGCAAAGACTGACACAGATCAGGGTGCTTGAAGGTGCTAGCCTGCAAAGCACTTCGATGGCTGATTTCTTCCTTCTTCTTCAAAGGCCTTGGACTCTCCAAAGGATGAAGAGATCTAGAGAAAGAAGAGAGGAAGAGGAAAAGAAGCTTTGGAAATAAAAACACCAGGAAGGGAATTCATGTGTGATGCCAAGAAGAGAGCCACCTTTTTATAGACTTGGGCTAGGGTTTTTATCCAAGGAAGAGGGTGCCTAAGAGTCCATGCTAAACTCCTTTTGGTATCCCAAGAATTCTAAAAAAGATTCTTTGGTGTGGAGAAAGAATCTAGTGTCTCACATGCCTAAGAACTCCTCATGAAAAATAAAAAAAAATCATTTAGGCACCAACAACCTTCCATGTTTGGAAAATCTCTTTCTTTGTTTTCACTTTATCTCTAATTCGGATGGCATTCGAATTAGACAGGAGATAGAATTATGACTCATCAATCATTGTTGCCCACCCTTACTAGGTCCAATCCTTTGACACCAAAAGGATCAAGCCAAATCCAATTTGGCATGGAGATATGGGAACGGGTTCATGTGTGGCGCAAAAGATAAGGATAGAGTCCCTACCGTCTGGGACTCTTCATTTCTAATTGCATTCTAATCCAAATCAAATTTGGTTTGAACCCACTGATAGAAATAAATTGAATCTAATTAGGAGCTTAATTATCTCAATAAATTGCTAACCCAATTTAGAATTAGCTGAGTCAAAATCTTGATCGAATCAGGATCAATTTTTTTTTGTAATCAGGCTTGATAATATCAAACCTAATCTGAGTCGAACTGAATCTAATTCAATTAGACTTGATCTAAAGTATTTTACTCAATCAAATTGAGTCAATTAGTAATCTAATTACTAATTAATTTTTTATTAATAGTAGAGTCTCAGTTTCAGTAGGACTCTCTTCTAGAGTCCCAATCCTAGTGGGACTCCTCACTAGAGTCACAATCTAATTAGACTGTTTAGCCATCAGATCTGATCAAATCTTCTAATATGTGTGACCCTATATATTCGAACCTAAATTGATAGCATAGGAATAACTTTCTATACCAAACGATGTAACCATCTAGCAATGGTGACCCGATGTCCGGATAGGTCGGAGTATTACCAAGCAATATTCTAGAACTTACTAATGTAAGGTTACCATATAATCATCTCTTTGATCCTAATGCTCTAGGTGATCTATGGTTTAACTGTCAATCCTAATTTAGTCGATCACATTATATTTCAATCTTTTAAATCCATCATATGGATTATCCTAGCCAAGATTTTACTAAATTGAAATACGCTGATGCATATCTCTTACTAATTTAGAGGGATCAATTCCATCTTGACTCACACAACGACTTGATAAGTACTTTACTGCACTCAGTATTCTTTCGTTACTGAATTAGAAATTCAGATGGTTTGAAACTAAAGTACAGTGAGTTTCTTACAAGTCACCGTGGTGGTCTCAAGTATGAGGGACACTTATACCCATACCCTTCACAAGCTACTCTTGACAGCAAGAGTGCGCGATAAATGGTCATGTTTGATGCGAATGTACTCTTACATTCCATCTGCATGCCATAACATTGTCTCCACACTCCTTGGTTAAGAGAACAACCAACTCATATGGCACATAACGATCTATACTTGCTATTGTTATCGTCCTATTAACAGCATATAATTTGATCACGAACACTTTTAAGGACTAAACGACAAATCCTCCTTTACTAATTAATTATAGTTTTAAGGACTTCATTACAACACAGAAGTTTAAAATAACATGAATAATTTGTAATAAAAATACTAAATAATTTTTATTAATAAAAATTCATATATAATTACAAGAATGAGCATAATCTTCAACAGGCTGATGATTGGCTTTGGGACATATTTTCCAATAACTCCCACTTGGACTAAAACCAATCGATACAGTATCGTATACCCATCTTCGATTTGTGATCGTCGAACTCCTTGATCTCGAGAGCTTTAGTAAATGGGTCGGCTAAGTTCTCATTCCCATCGATCTTCTAAAGATCGACGTCACCTCGATCTATGATCTTCTAAATAAGGTGGTAGCGATGCAGAATATGCTTAGTATGCTAATAGGACTTTGGCTCTTTGACTTGAGCAATGGCTCCAGTATTATCGCAGTATAATAAGATAAGGCCATCGACAGAGGGTGCCACTTCAAGCTCATCGATGAACTTTCACAACCACACAGCTTCCTTCACAGCATCAGATGCTGCGATATACTCTGCTTCACAAATAGAGTCAGTAACAGTGTGCTACTTAAAACTTTCAACAGATCGATCCACTGTTTAGGATAAAAATATAACCTGACACACTATTACTATTATCATGGTCTGACTGAAAGTTGGAATCGATAAATTTCATTAGTTTCAAGCCAGTTTCACCATATACAGGCCATTGGTTCTTAGTATTTCTCAAATACATAAGGATGGTCTTTACAACCTTCCAGTGATTTTTTTCTGGATCAGACTGGAATCTACTCACTTTCCTAGTGAGTATGCCACATCTGATCTTGCACATATTATGGTGTACATTATAGAACCCACTGTCGAAGCATATGGAATTCTACTCATACACTCTCTCTCTTGAGGAGTTGTTGGACAATCTCTCTTTGAGAGAAAAATTCTATGGCCTATCGGAAGATAGCTTTTTCTGAAATTCTCCATGCTGAATCGCTTCAGATGGTGTCAATGTATGTGGACTGAGACAATCCAAGCAACTTTTTCGATCTATCTCTATAAATCTTCATCCCAAGTATGTAGGATACTTCTCTCAAGTCCTTCATAGAAAACTGAGATGATAACCAGACTTTTATCCCTTATAATGCAGGGATGTCATTTTTGATTAAGAGAATGTCATCCATATACAGAATGAGAAATACAACCATAGAGTTATTTACCTATTTATTAATACAGAGTTCTTCTCTATTCCTAACAAAGCCATATATTCTGATAACCTTATCAAAATGCATGTTTCAACTCCTGGATGCCTGCTTCAATCCATAGATGGATCTCTGAAGCTTGCACACCTTGAACTTATTTGTGGATGTGAAATCTTCAGACTGTATTGTATACACCTCTTCTTGCAACTCTCCATTTAGAAAAGCCATTTTCACATCTATTTGCTAGATTTCATAATCCATGTATGCCGCTATCGCAAGCATAATCCAAATAGATTTGAACATTACCACAGGAGAAAATATTTCATCATAGTCAATACCATAATACTGATATAACCCTTGACATCCAAACAGATTTTATAGATCTCCACCTTTTCATCTATGCCCCTCTTCCTTTTAAAGATCCACTTACACCCTATGGGTTTAACTCCTTCAGGTAGGTCAACTAATGTCCATACATTGTTGACCTTCATGGATTCTATTTTGGATTTCATAATTTCAAGCCATTTATCAGAGTTGGATCTCTGCATTGCATCCATATAGGTGATCAGGTCTTCATTGTTCTCATCGAGTTCAACAGGATCACCGTCCCGAATGAAAAAATCATAGTATCTGTCTGGTTAACGCGATACTCATCGAATTTTCTTAATGGCGTCTCTACAACAGGTTTTGGATTTGACATCATCAAATTCGATTTTGTGGGTTCACTAGACTATTTCAACTCTACTTGTTGAACTTTCTTAGATTCAACCTTAGAGGCATTAATTCCTTTCTCAAGAAATTTCTTTTCTAAAAAGACTGTCCTAAGATTGACAAAGACTTTTTGTTCATCACTAAGATAGAAGTAATGCCCCTTAGTTTTTTTGGGATACCCAATAAAATTATATCTATCAGATCTGGCTCTTAGTTTATCTGTTTTCAAATTTTTGACATAAGTCGGACATCTCCAAATCCTAAGGTGAGTGAATGCTGGCTTAGTCCAGTCCATATCTCATATGGTATTTTACTTACAGACTTACTAAAAATCCTATTAAGCACATAACAAGCCAACTCGAGTGCATATCCCTAAAAATATATCGACAGACTAGAAAAATCATCATGAATCGAACCATATCCAATAGGATTTGACTCCTTCTTTTCGACACATCATTATATTGTGGCATTCCAGAAGGTGTCCATTGAGAGAAAATTCTATTCTCCTCAAGGTATGTCAAAAATTTACTAGAAAGATATTCACCTCCTCGATCTGATTGAAGAGTTTTAATATTCTTTTCAGTTTGTTTCTCTACTTCATTACGAAACCATTTGAACATTTTAGATGATTCGGACTTATGTTTCATCAAGTAGATGTATCCATATCTAAATTGATCATCTGTGAACATAATGAAATAGTGATACCCTCCTCTAACACTTGTGCTCATGGGTCCATATACATCAATATATACTAGATCCAGAATATCACTGGCTCGTTCATCCTTTTTAGTAAAAGGTGACTTGGTCATCTTTCCAAATAGATAGGACTCACAGGTTGGCAACGATTCATAATCGTTGTCATCAAGAATTCCTTCTTGAGCTAATCTGTTCATCCTGTTCTTGTTGATATGACCTAGCCTACAATACCAAAGGTAGGCATCCGTGACATCGACTATCCTAGGATGTTTATTTGACATGTACATTATATTAGGTCTAGATACAACATAGATTCCATTATTTAACTGTCTATATAATATTGTAACACCATTCAAAATGATATCATAAAATTTTTTTATTAATATTTTATAATTTGACTTGGCCAAAAGGCCTATAGAAATAATATTTAAAAAAAATTGGGATAGTAATGACGTTCATTAAGAATAATAAATTGAGACTTGAATACAAGCTTGATGACTCCTAAAGCTAGAACTGGAACTGATCTTTCATCTTCAACATTCAGAAATCTCTCACTGTCTTCAAATTTTTCACTGACCTGAAGACCCTTTAACGAATTACAAATATTAATAGGGCTATTGGTATCCAATACCAGGTCATTGTATCAAAAAGAGAGAAGTTATAAGGTGTTATCACATAAGTATCTTATCCAGCAACTGATTGCTTCTTCTTTTTTTGCCTGTTTGGGTCAAGGAAAGCTATATATTTAGGATAATTCCTCTCCCAGTGACTCTGCTTCTTACAAAAGAAGCACTCTATCAAACTCTGATCGGTCTTGAACTTGGACTTCTGGGTTTGGCTCCCAGCACCTTGCACCTTTTTATTTTTTTTCTTTTTTTTTTTTAAAGAGACGATGCCCACCCGAAGAAGATCCTCTCACTATATTCACCATCTCCTTGTGGAGCTGGTGATCCTTCTCAAAAGTCTGTAACAATCTAATAGACCGTGGTAGTTGACTATAGGCTTCGTCATTCTAAAATGACTAAGAAATGATAGGTAGGATTTGGATAAGGAGTTCAGGATCGCATCCTTTCCCAGCTGTTCATGCAAGGGGAAGCTGAGCTTGCTCAGTTTCTCGATCTGTTCGATCATGTACAATACATGATCGGTGATAGATGCTCCCTCCCTCATCTGAGTGTTGAAAATGGTGCAACTAGTTTTGTACCACTTAACATCATTGAAAGTACCAAAGGACTCTCTCAACACTTGGAGCATTTTCTTTGACTGAGCCTCTTCGAATTTTTAACTAAACTATGTTGGGAATAGTATCCCAAAGCCAATCGTCAGCCTGTTGATGGTTGTGCTCTTTCTTATATTAGTATATGAATTATAAATAAATAAAAGTTATTTTAATATTTTTTATCATAAATTATTTCATCTTCTAATGAACTCCTGTGTTGTGGTAAAGTCCTTAGGACTATTTAGACTCGACAAAAGAGGATTTGTCATTTAGTCCTTAAACCTATTCGTGACCAAATGATACGTTGTTACCAAGGACAACAACGTTTATCAAGCATAGGTCGTTGTGTGCCATATGGGTTGGTTGTCCTCTTAACCAAGGAGTGTGGAGACACTGGTATGGCATACAGGTGAGATGTAAGGGTACATCTGCACTGAACGTGACCAACTCCGGAGCTTTTTCTGCTGTCAAGATCTGCTCCGATGGGATATGGGTATAACTGTCCCTCCAACCTGAGACCGCCACGGTGACTTGCAAGCAACTCAATCCACTTAGGCACTGGACTACCTGAATTTCTAATTCAGTGACAGAAGGCTGTTGGGTGTAGTCAAGTACTTGACTTGTCGGTGTGTGTGTCAAGATGGGATTGACCACTCCAGTTCAGGAGCTGTGTATAGTCGTGTTTCAATTTAGCAAAATCTTGGCCAGGGTAGTCCTAATGAGGAGTCATAGGACTGTTTGAGTTGAGCATGATTTGGATGATCTGATTAGGGGTGACAGTTTAACCCTGAGTCATCCTATACACAGGGGTCAAAAGGGATGAATTATATAGTAACCATATTCGCGTAGGTTCTGAATGTTGTAATTGCGACTATTCAACCTATCCAGATGTTAGATACCATTGCTAGATGGTCACTTCAATTGGTACAGGAATTGGTTCCTGTGCTACCAGCTTAGGTTCGAACCTGTGGAGTCACACACATTAGAGGCTCGTATCTGATCTGATGGCTGGTGAAGAGTCCCACTGGATTGGGACTCTTCGATCAAGAGTCCTAATGCTCGGGGACTTTGATCCTATGTGTCTGAAACTCTATGATCGAGAATCAAGATTCTCTGATCATGAGTTCCACACATTTTGGGTACCGAGGTCAAGAGTCCCACTGGTTTGGGACTCTTCGATCAGGGTTTCATATCGATGGACTCTGATACTCGATTGCCCATCGAATTTGGACTCAGTATTTATGAGAGATTTAATTAGTAATTTGATCACTAATTAACTCAATTTTATTGAATAATTATTTTTGGATCAAGTCCAATTGAATTGGATTCAGTTGGATTTGATCCGATTAGGTTAAGAGTTGACCTAATCAACGAGGTGGTTTGGTCCCTGATCTGATCAGGAGTTGGGCTTAGTCAATTTTTGATTTGATTAAGATTTTATTGAGCCTAATTAAGTCTAATTGTGTTGGGTTTAACTTAGTTTAATTGTGCCTAACCTATTTTAATAAGGTTGGTTCAATTAGATTGGTTTAACATTTGAAACCACCTTTGACTTATCTCCCTGCGCCACCTCACCTCACCTGTGCCTATTTGAATTCATGAGAAACAAGTTCTCATGAATTTTTTCCCACACAGAAGCCTTCCCACACCCCTCCTTTGTGCACCATTTTGAGTGGATAAAGATGGTTGGTTGGCCATTCAAATTCAAATGAAGTTTGAATTTGAATGGGCAACTAATCTCATGCACCACCTTATCCACTTGTGCACCACTTACTCTACACGAGAAAAAGATTCTCATGTAAATTCTCCATGCACAAAGAACCCACATCCCCTTCTTCTCACACCAAGAGTGGATAAAGATTGGTTGGTTGGCATTTGAATTCAAATTCGATTTGAATTCAAGTGAGCAACTACCTAGCTTTATCTTCTCACGTAGTGAAAACACTGTAAAGACATGGTCTTGCATCATTTTAAAAGGAAAGAGAAGGTGGGGCATGCTACATCTGATCCTAGAGAGAAAGGGTGGCATGAGAAAGGCTCTGTGTGTGAGAAAAGAAAAGAAAAGAAGAGAAAAAAAAGAAACAGAAAGGACACAAGGTTTTTTCTGAGAGTACCCTAGAATTTCTGTCTAGGGTTCGGGAAGTAAGAAGGTGAGCTATGAGTGTCGTAAGCCCACCAATCTTTAGAGAGAGCTTCATCAACCTCTCAAGCACCTTTGCTGATAATCCAGAGCATCTGAGGATTCAGTAGACACCAATCGAAGGAGGTCGATCAGCATCGATCGTCGAAAGGGTTCTGCAACGAACTAGCATTCGGAAGGAGCCGATCAGACTGAAAACTTTGTGTGGATGATCCGTGGAGGCCAGACATACTGTGTAGCTGTATTGTAATGATCAGACCTTTTTGATGGTAATCAGACCACGGCGATTGACTATCCGCACGAAGATAATGTGTTCTGAACACATAACAGTAAAATATTTACTATAAAATTTGAAATTTTAAATTTAAATGCATGCTATATATATCATATTTAGATCCTTGTATCGGATTAATATATATTAATTAATTAGATTAATTAATAATTTTTACTATAAAATTATAATTTTGAAAAAGTTTTAAAATTATCATTTTACCCCTGCACTGAAATTCTCACAAATGGTATCAGAGCGGGTTCTCAAATATAATATACATTTGCATGCGTAGATTAAGTAGTAATCTAAAAGTTTAAATTTAAAATTTAAATTTAAAAATTTGAAATTTAAAATTTAAAAATTTGAAATTTAAAATTTAAAATTTAAAATTTAAAATTTAAAATTTAAAATTTATTTGAAATTTTAAATTTAAAATTCAAAATTTGAAATTTAAAATTTAAAATTTAAATTTTGAAATTGATATATTTAGATATACTTGATCCAAGTAGCAAGTAGTCTAATTGGGTTGGTTGCCATGGTCATCCGATCATAGGAGAAAAGTAGGGTTTAAAGGCCCTCTCCTCCCATTCGATGGGGTTCTCCTATGGCGGTAGGGGTGCCGATGCGATTATATCCCATGCAGACGAAGCAGCGAAAGAACTTAATTGTAAAGGTTCAATTGTAAAATTTATCATGAATGTGTTAGATTAGATCTAAAGGAATATTCATGATTTATTTTGATTGAATTATTTTCTGTTATGTAATTAGCAATAGGATTGCTGTTTATGAAATGTGCTGATCCGTTTGTGAAATGAGACAACACATTTGGTGAATAAAAAATAAAACTTTTCAAATTTGAAAATTATTTTTGAATTATCAAACCCTGACCCATCAGCCCAAATACTTAATTAAAAGAATTAAGTGTTGTCTAGTTGGTCTAGAATTGTGAATTAAGATCTAAGACAATTGCATAAATTTGTGGGTCAATGGGTTAGATGGATTAGGTCCATAATTGGGTAAGACCTAAGGTTAACTTAAAGAAATGGACTAAATTAGAGTAATTAGTCAAATCTAATCAAAAGTTAAATTAGATTAGGTCAAGGATACTCTAGACTCAACTCCAATAGTTGTAGTTGAATGGGTCCATGTCTTTAACTAGACCAAGATGGACTTAATTCATGGCTATGTGGTGGAATCCTATTTACTAAGTTGATCAAATTAAAACTAATGAACCGGTTGGTGTCTAAGGTAAGTTCGGTAGTCTGACCAATAGATTTTAAGTGGGAGCTACTCGCATTGATTCGATCTCTGATGAGTTAATGGCATATCCTCACCACTGATCTCACTTATCTGGCCAACCTGGTGAGTTAGGTTTTGATTAGATCACTTGGTGATTAGGACTCACCCATGTCATTAGGTAAATCAGTGTGACTGATTTAGGTGCTCCTAATGCTGGCTTTAATTAAATCTTTTTTAATCTGACTTGGTGAAGTCAGTGGAAGGATTGAAATTGGTTGGTTAATTTCTTCTCTTCTATGAAGGAACCAGATCTAGGGTTTCAGGGTTAGATCTTGAAAACGAGGGTTAGATCTTGAAACTTTTTCAAGATCATACAGCGGAAGACTAAAATAAATCAAAATTTATTTTCTAAGATCAGAAAATCCTTAGATCTAAGATCCTATTACATGATTATTACATGGCATTAAATCAAAAATTAAAATATATAAATATAGCATGAACTACATGTTGATCATATCAACATGTTTCTATACTACATCTAATGTATGTATTAAACAATAGATCAGATCTATTATCTTGCAAGTTAGACGTTCTAACCTTGCTGATCTAGGCTTGAAGATGATGTTGCAAGCCGCACACACATCTGGCCTCTAGGAGTCGTCCACACGAGCCCACGAATCTCGATCAGAAGTCCTGCTTCAGGAAATCAGCACAGTATGCTAGTACTGCGCTGATCCTTCTTTGATGGTTGATCAGGTGCCTCCTTCTTCTTGATTTAGACTCTTGTAAAGATGGAAAGTATAAGGAGGAGTTTCAGATCTGAGACACTCTCAGGAAACTCAAGATGGAGGGAGGAAAGATGTGAAAACAAAAACCCAAGAAGAAGACCCTCTTCTTCTTCATATTTTTCTCTCTAGACACCCAAACTTGCATCTTTTATATCTCCACGATCCAAAGGTATTTCTCTTTGATTTTTAGATAGCACAAAGGTCTATCAAATCTCTAATTTCTCCTAAAATTTCATGAAGAAACTCATCTTATACAGAGAGATATGATAGAGTCCTTGTCTAGGTCAAACACTTAGTCAAGGCTTATCCAAACATGGCAAGTTAAGGGACGCCCAACTCTTGAGCACCTCCTTCATATTTTTATGTATAGATCAATAGGAAAGGGTGCACAATATAGCCACAAAAATTTCAAAAAAAATTTGGATAAATTCAGTACAAAATTGAAAGAGTTTTGGATTTATAAAACTCTATCTCATAGAATTCGAAATCCAAACTTATTCTTTTTAGATTTGATCCAAACCACCTTCCATGTAAGAAAGAAGAGAGGAGACCTTTTGTGAACGTGGGAGAGATCTGAGAGAGGGCTTTTGTCACACAAAATAAGTGGAGATTGGCGTTGAATAAGAGAGAGGGCATGGAGAAGGCTTATGTGGCGCAAGGTGGAATCCTAGTCTTACTAGGATTCTGTCTTATGACTTGTTTTAATTTGGTTTCTCAAACCAAATCAAATCAAAATTAGATCAACCCAATTAAAATAGGTTTTAACTCAATTAAGAACCTAATTTAATCAGATTAAATTAGATTTAAATCTGATTTAATTTTTTAATCAAATTAGATATTAGATTGACCCAGTCCTAGTTGAACTAGGACTAGTTTTTTCTTGCACTTGGCTTATCCAATAAACCAATTGAACTTGATCCAATCAAGCCCAAAATAAATCTAATTAAATCATATTTAATTAGACTTAATCTCAGCCCATTGGCTTAATCAAATTAAGCCAATTAGCAATCGAATTGCTAATCGATCCTCCTGCAACACTTGCATTGGGTTAAATGTCAATCGTATTGATCATTTAACCCTAGAACGATTCTTAATCGTTGATCAACCATCTGATCGGATCATGAACTCTAATGTGTGTGACCTCATAGGTCCGAACCTAAGCCGGTAGTATAGGAATAAATTCCTATATCAATCGAAGTGACCATCTAGCAATGGTACCCGACGACCGGATAGGTCGAATGTGTAGAACAACATCCTTAGAACCCATGCGGATATAGTTTTCATATAATTCATCCCCTTGACCAAAATGATCATAGGATACCCCAGAGTTTAACTGTCAACTCTGATCAGGTTGTCCACATTGTATTTCAAAATATCAAATCCATCTGATGGATTACCCTGGCCAAGGTTTTGCTAAATTGAAATACAGCGACTCATTCTTCTCCAACTCTTGGAGTGGTCAATCCCATCTCGATCACGCTCTGACTTTGCAAGTACTTGACTGTGCCCAGAAGCCTTCCATCCCTAAATTAGAAATTCAGTTAGTCCAGTACCAAAGCACAGTGAGTTGCTTGCAAGTCACTGAGGCGATCTCAGGTCTAAGGGACACTTATACCTATATCCCATCAGAGATATTCTCGACAGTAGAATACTCTGGAGTTGGTCATGTTCAATGATGATGTACCCTTACATCTCACCTGTATGCCATACCAGTGTCTCCACACTCCTTGGTTAAGAGGACAACCAACCCATATGGCCTACAGCGACCTATGCTCGATAGAAGCTGTCGTCCTTATTAACAGCCTATCATTTGGTCGTGAACAGTTTTAAGGACTAATCGATAAATCCTCTCTTTATCGAACCTAAATAGTCCTAAGGACTTCATCATAACAACGGAGTTCATTAGAAGATGAAAGCTTATGATGAAGATGCCAAATATATTTTATTTATTAACAAATCAATTACAATACTTGGTTGCTCAACTGTCAATAGCTTGACGATTGGCTTTTTGGGACACATTTTCCAACAACTCCCACTTATCCTAAAGCCACTCGGCACAGTATCTAATACCCATCTTCGACTTGTGGTTGTCGAACTCCTTTATTGCCAGGGCTTTAGTGAAGGAGTCGGTTAGGTTCTCCTTTCCATCGATCTTCAGAAGGTCGACGTCACCTCGATCCACTATCTCTCGGGCCAGGTGGAAGCGGTGCAAGATGTGCTTCGTCCGCTGATGTGCTTTGGGTTCCTTCACCTGAGCAATGGCACCAGTGCTGTCGCAGTAGAGCAAGACTGGACCATCGAGGGAGGGTGCTACTCCGAGCTCGTTGATGAATTTCCTCAGCCACACAGCTTCTTTCGCGGCATCTGATGCTGCGATATACTCCGCTTCACAAACAAAGTCTGCCACAGTATGCTGCTTGAAACTCTTCCAGCAGATGGCTCCACCATTCAGAGTAAAGATATAACCCGACACACTCCTGCTGTCATCATGGTCAGATTGGAAGCTGGAGTCTGTGAACCCCACAAGTTTCAGATCTGACTCGCCATAAACCAACCATTGGTCCTTAGTATTTCTCAAATACTTAAGGATGGCTTTAACCACTTTCCAGTGATTTTCTCCAGGATCAGATTGGTATCTACTCACTACTCCTAGTGAGTATGCTACATCTGGTCTTGTACATATCATGGCGTACATGATAGATCCCACGGCTGAAGCATATGGGACTCTACTCATACGCTCTCTCTCTTCAGGAGTTGTGAGACAATCCTTCTTAGAGAGAGAAATTCCTTTGCCTATCGATAGATAGCCCTTCTTGGAATTTTTCATGCTGAACCTCTTCAGCACAGTGTCTATGTACATGGACTGGGATAACCCAAGCATCCTTTTAGATCTATCCCTATAGATCTTCATCCCTAGGATGTAGGATGCTTCACCCAAGTCCTTCATGGAGAACTGTGATGACAACCAAACTTTTATTCCCTGTAGTGCGGGGATGTCATTCCCGATTAAGAGAATGTCATCCACGTACAAGACAAGGAATACCACAACTGGACCATTTGCCCATTTATAGATGCAGGGCTCTTCTCCATTCTTAATGAAGCCATACGTTTTGATCACCTTATCAAAACGCATGTTCCAACTCCGAGAAGCTTGCTTCAATCCATAAATGGATCTCTGAAGCTTGCACACCTTGGACTCATCTGTGGATGTAAACCCCTCAGGTTGTATCATATACACCTCTTCGGTCAGCTCTCCATTCAGGAAAGCTGTCTTTACATCCATCTGCCAGATCTCATAATCTAGATGGGCAGCTATTGCAAGCATTATCCGAATAGATTTGAGCATTGCCACAGGAGAAAATATCTCGTCATAGTCAATACCATAACGTTGACGATACCCCTTGGCTACCAGACGGGCTTTATAGGTCTCCACCTTTTCGTCTGCGCCCCTCTTCCTTCTGAAGACCCATTTACACCCAATGGATTTAACCCCTTCAGGTGGGTCAACCAATGTCCATACATCGTTGACCTTCATTGACTCCATTTTGGATTTTATGGCTTCAAGCCATTTCTCGAAATCAGGTCTCTGCATTGCATCCATATAGGTGATCGGATCCTCATTATTCTCATCAAGTTCGATGGGATCACCATCCCGGACCAAGAAACCATAGTATCTGTCCGGTTGACGCGGTACTCTACCAGATCGCCTTAATGGTGCAGGTACATTGGGCTCCGAATATGATCTAATCATATCAAACTCAGATTCAGCTATTGGTGTCGGTCCTTCTACCTGTTGAACTTCATCAAGTTCAATCTTAGAGGCAATGGTTCCTTCACCAAGGAACTCCTTTTTTTTAAAAAGATTGCCTTAAGGCTGACGAACACCTTTTGTTCATCAGCATGGTAGAAAAAATATCCTTTTATCTCTTTGGGGTACCCTATGAATGAGCATTTGTCAGACCTAGGTCCAAGTTTGTCTGTGACTAATCGTTTGACATAGGCCGGGCACCCCCAGACCCTAAGGTGTGAAAGTACCGGCTTACGCCCTGTCCATATCTCATATGGAGTCTTAATTACAGACTTACTTGAAATCCTATTTAACAGATAACAGGCCGATTCGAGTGCATATCCCCAGAAGGATATCAGCAAGCTAGCAAAAACCCATCATGGATCGGACCATGTCTAACAAAGTCCGATTCCTCCTTTCAAACACACCATTATGCTGTGGTGTTCCTGGAGGAGTCCATTGGGAGAGAATCCCATTCTCTCCTAGATATGTGAGAAACTCATTAAAAGATATTCTCCTCCTCGATCAGATCGAAGAGTTTTAATACTCTTCCCAGTTTATTTTTCTACTTCACTTCAGAATCGTTTGAACATTTCAAATGAATCCGACTTATGTTTCATCAGATAGACATATCCATATCGGGATAGGTCATCCGTGAAAGTTATGAAATAGAAATATCCACCTCTAGCACTGGTGCTCATGGGCCCACATACATCAGTATGTACTAGGCTCAAGAGCTCAGTAGCTCTCTCACCTTTTCCAGTAAAAGGTGACTTGGTCATTTTACCAAGAAGATGGGACTCACAGGTTGGAAGTGATTCACAATCACTAACTTCGAGGATTTCCTCTTGAGTCAACCTGTTTTTTCTGTTCTTGTTTATATGACCTAGCCTACAGTGCCATAAGTAGATATCTGACACACTATCTAATCTAGGGTGCTTGCCAGTAGAATAGACTCTTATCAGGCTTGACCTTTTTGGTCTGGCTCTGCACTGATGTCCTAACCTGAACTTGCACCTTCCTTACTTTCTTCTTCTTGTTCTTCTTCCCTTTCTTAAAAGGTCGAGAACCAGAAGACGAACCTCCTACTAAATTCACCGACTCCTTGTGAAGTTGGTGATCCTTCTCAAAGTTCTGAAGCAACCCCAGTAACCGTGGTAGTTCTCTTCAGGCTTTGTCATTCTATAATGAGTGAGGAATGGGAGATAAGACTTGGGCAGCGAGTTCAGTATTGCATCTTTCCCAAGCTGCTCATGCAAGAAAAAGTCGAGCTTGCTCAATCATTCCATCAGCTCGATCATGTACAATACATGATCAGTGACAGAGGCACCATCCCGCATTTTGGTGTTGAAGATGGCACAACTAGTCTTGTGCCTCTCCACGTCATCGGGTGTGCCAAAGGCATCCTCCAACACTTGAAGCTTGTCCTTTGGCTGAGCCGTCTCGAATCTGCGACTGAACTCGTCGCTCATGATAGCCAGCATGATACAGCGCACCGTGGTCCGATCACTGAGCCACTTCTGGTAAGTGTCTCTGATTGTTCCACGTGCATTGACAGCTGGCTCCTCAGGTGCAGGATCTATTATCACATATAGGATCCGTTCATGCTCCAGGACTATCTTCAACTTTCGGTACCAGCTACCGAAGTTGGGTCCCACCAACTTATCATTGTCCAACAATGATCGGAGCGATAGGGAAGTGGCCATATTTGCACAAAGAAGAACCATAACCTAATTAGTAATTGATTCATTAAACCTAAAGATTTGGACTTTAATCAAAAGGTTTCTCCCACTATTTTATTCAAATTGGTAGCCTCTACCTCCAATTCGAGGAATTATCCTAATTCCTTAGCGGGTACTAGAATCCACTTAGACTGCACACAAGCCCAACTTTGGTTGGCCAACCCATGTACATCTAAGGGTAGGTTCATAACCAATTGTTTCTCTAAACAATTTCTAGTAATTTTAATTTTACCCCAGAAACCTAATCAGTAGGCTTTGGCTTCCACTGTAAGGATCCAGTTAGGTCCAACCATTAACATGATCATACTTGGTGTATCTAACCAACGAATGATTAAGCCCAACTTTGGTTAGCTCACCTAACCACCATTAGAGAGACACTTCCAAGTCATCATATGATGAGTGATAATTCTATTAGTCAACAAGCACCAGGCCTTTGGGTCTGCAATGATTATTGAGTTAATGGACTCATTATCAAACACCTTAATGGGAGGTTATGACTCAGTTATCTTCATAACTTTATCATTTTAAGGACCTAATAATTTTAGAGGATTTAAATAATATAGAGGATGAAGTCAGATGAACCAGCTTATCATGATCCTCCCACTGGCTTCACCAAGTCAGCTTAAGGGAGACCAGGGCTGGTCTAGGAGCACCTAAATCAGTCACACTGATTTACCTAGCTGACATGGGTCAGCTCGAATAGTCAAGTGATCCGATCAAAACATAATTTCACCAAGAGGCCAGGTAAGTTCGATCAGTGGGAGGGTCTACCAAAGCTTGCCTTAGACACCATCAGAAATGGCCAGGTAAGCGGGCTCCCAATTAAAAACCACCGGTCTGGTTTACCTTAGACACCAACTGGTTTAATTAGTTTCGATTAGATCAACCTAACAGTTCATGCTAGACCGCTTAGCTAAGAATCAAGTCCATTTGGTTCTCGTTAAAGACATGGACTTGACCAACTACAACTATTGTAATTGATCTAGAGAATCCTTGACCTAATCTAAGACAACAATTGATTAGATTTAGTCAATTCTCTAATTAAGTCCATCTTTAATCTAACCATAGGTCTAACCCAATTAATGGACCTAATTCCCACTAATCCATTAACCCAATGTGTTATGATTTGTGTCTTAGGTTTTTCAATTCACAATCCTAGAACCTAATCAAACAACTTCTTAATTCTTAATTAAGTTTTGGGCTGAGGGTTGGGTTCGGCTTTTCAAAAAATAATTTTCATATTTGTAAAATAATTTTACAATATGATTCTACCAGCCATATTGCATGTTTGATTTATAATCAAGATGCAAGTAAAATAAACATGAAACTACTTTAGATCTAATCTAAACAGGTTCATGTAATTGAAACAATTTCAACTTTAAACAATTTCTTTGCACAAAAATTATTAACAAAGAGATTTTATTTCAGATTTAAATATCTTTTAAATCTAATAAATCATAAATTTAATCTAGATTATATCTAATAAATTTATGATTAAAGATAGATCTACACAAACTAGGACAGCCTTTGCACTGTAAGGGGTAAACCTTACAGCAGGACAACCTTGCAGTTTGTCATTGATCTAAAATTTTAATTTTAGATTTAATAATCAGATTATAAATTAGATCTAATCTAAAAATAATCTAAGCATGTATAAACAATCATGTAATAAAGAACCTTGCTCTGATACCAATTGTAGGAACCAGATCTAGGGTTTCAGGGTTAGATCTTGAAAAAGAGGGTTAGATCTTGAAACTTTTTCAAGATCATACAGTGGAAGACTAAAATAAATTAAAATTTATTTTTTAAGATTAGAAAATCCCTAGATCTAAGATCCTATTACATGATTATTATATGGCATTAAATCAAAAATTAAAATATATAAATATAGCATGAACTACATGTTGATCATATCAACATGTTTCTATACTACATCTAATGTATGTATTAAACAATAGATCAGATCTATTATCTTGCAAGTTAGACGTTCTAACCTTGCTGATCTGGGCTTGAAGATGATGTTGCAAGCCGCACACACATCAGGCCTCTAGGAGTCGTCCACACGAGCCCACGAATCTCGATCAGAAGTCCTGCTTCAGGAAATCAGCACAGTATGCTAGTACTGCGCTGATCCTTCTTTGATGGTTGATCAGGTGCCTCCTTCTTCTTGATTTAGACTCTTCTAAAGATGGAAAGTATAAGGAGGAGTTTCAGATCTGAGACACTCTCAGGAAACTCAAGATGGAGGGAGGAAAGATGTGAAAACAAAAACCCAAGAAGAAGACCCTCTTCTTCTTCATATTTTTCTCTCTAGACACCCAAACTTGCATCTTTTATATCTCTACAATCCAAAGGTATTTCTCTTTGATTTTTAGGTATCACAAAGGCCTCTCAAATCTCTAATTGCTCCTAAAATTTCATGAAGAAACTCATCTTATACAGAGAGATATGATAGAGTCCTTGTCTAGGTCAAACACTTAGTCAAGGCTTATCCAAACATGGCAAGTTAAGGGACGCCCAACTCTTGAGCACCTCCTTCATATTTTTATGTATAGATCAATAGGAAAGGGTGCACAATATAGCCACAAAAATTTCAAAAAAAAATTTGGATAAATTCAGTGCAAAATTGAAAGAGTTTTGGATTTATAAAACTCTATCTCATAGAATTCGAAATCCAAACTTATTCTTTTTAGATTTGATCCAAACCACCTTCCATGTAAGAAAGAAGAGAGGAGACCTTTTGTGAACGTGGGAGAGATCTGAGAGAGGGCTTTTGTCACACAAAATAAGTGGAGATTGGCGTTGAATAAGAGAGAGGGCATGGAGAAGGCTTATGTGGCGCAAGGTGGAATCCTAGTCTTACTAGGATTCTGTCTTATGACTTGTTTTAATTTGGTTTCTCAAACCAAATCAAATCAAAATAAGATCAACCCAATTAAAATAGGTTTTAACTCAATTAATAACCTAATTTAATCAGATTAAATTAGATTTAAATCTGATTTAATTTTTTAATCAAATTAGATATTAGATTGACCCAGTCCTAGTTGAACTAGGACTAGTTTTTTCTTGCACTTGGCTTATCCAATAAACCAATTGAACTTGATCCAATCAAGCCCAAAATAAATCTAATTAAATCATATTTAATTAGACTTAATCTCAGCCCATTGGCTTAATCAAATTAAGCCAATTAACAATCGAATTGCTAATCGATCCTCCTGCAACACTTGCATTGGGTTAAATGTCAATCGTATTGATCATTTAACCCTAGAACGATTCTTAATCGTTGATCAACCATCTGATCGGATCATGAACTCTAATGTGTGTGACCTCATAGGTCCAAACCTAAGCCGGTAGCATAGGAATAAATTCCTATACCAATCGAAGTGACCATCTAGCAATGGTACCCGACGATCGGATAGGTCGAATGTGTAGAACAACATCCTTAGAACCCATGCGGATATAGTTTTCATATAATTCATCCCCTTGACCAAAATGATCATAGGACACCCCAGAGTTTAACTATCAACTCTGATCAGGTTGTCCATATTGTATTTCAAAATATCAAATCCATCTGATGGATTACCCTGGCTAAGGTTTTGCTAAATTGAAATACAGCGACTCATTCTTCTCCAACTCTTGGAGTGGTCAATCCCATCTCGATTACACTCTGACTTCGGAAGTACTTGACTGTGCCCAGAAGCCTTTCATCCCTGAATTAGAAATTCAGTTAGTCTAGTACCAAAGCACAGTGAGTTGCTTGCAAGTCACTGAGGCGATCTCAGGTCTAAGGGACACTTATACCTATATCCCATCAGAGATATTCTCGACAGTAGAATACTCTGGAGTTGGTCACGTTCAATGATGATGTTGTTGGAAAATGTGTCCTAAAAAGCCAATCGTCAAGCTGTTGACGGTTGAGCAACCAAGTATTGTAATTGATTTGTTAATAAATAAAATATATTTGGCATTTTCATCATAAGCTTTCATCTTCTAATGAACTCCGTTGTTATGATGAAGTCCTTAGGACTATTTAAGTTCGATAAAGAGAGGATTTATCGATTTGTCCTTAAAACTGTTCACGACCAAATGATAGGCTGTTAATAAGGACGACAACTTCTATCAAGCATAGGTCGCTGTAGGCCATATGGGTTGGTTGTCCTCTTAACCAAGGAGTGTGGAGACACTGGTATGGCATACAGGTGAGATGTAAGGGTACATCATCATTGAACGTGACCAACTCCAGAGCATTCTGCTGTCGAGAATGTCTCTGATGGGATATAGGTATAAGTGTCCCTTAGACTTGAGATCGCCTCAGTGACTTGCAAGCAACTCACTGTGCTTTGGTACTGGACTAACTGAATTTTTAATTCAGGGACGGAAGGCTTCTGGGCACAGTCAAGTACTTGCAAGTCAGAATGTGATCGAGATGGGATTGACCACTCCAAGAGTTGGAGAAGAATGAGTCGCTGTATTTCAATTTAGCAAAACCTTGGCCAGGGTAATCCATCAGATGGATTTGATATTTTGAAATACAATGTGGACAACCTGATCAGAGTTGACAGTTGAGCTCTGGGGTGTCCTATGATCATTGTGGTCAAGGGGATGAATTATATGAAAACTATATCCGCATGGGTTCTAAGGATGTTGTTCTACACATTCGACCTATCCGGACGTCGGGTACCATTGCTAGATGGTCACTTCGATTGGTATAGGAATTTGTTTCTATGCTACTGGCTTAGGTTCGGACCTATGAGGTCACACACATTAGAGTTCATGATCCGATCGGATGGTTGATCAACGATTAAGAATCATTATAGGGTTAAATGATCAATACGATTGACATTTAACCCAGTGCAAGTGTTGTAGGAGGATCGATTAGTAATTCGATTGCTAATTGGCTTAATTTGATTAAGCCAATGGGCTGAGATTAAGTCTAATTAAATATGATTTAATTAGATTTAGTTTGGGCTTGATTGGATCAAGTCCAATTGGTTTATTGGATAAGCCAAGTGCAAGGAAAAACTAGTCCTAGTTCAACTAGGACTTGGGTCAATCTAATTTCTAATTTGATTAGAAAATTAAATCAGATTTAAATATAATTTAATCTGATTAAATTAGGTTCTTAATTGGGTTAAGACCTATTTTAATTAGGTTGATCTAATTTTGATTTGATTTGGTTTGGAAAACCAAATTAAAACAAGTTATGAGACAGAATCCTAGTAGGACTAGGATTCCACCTTGCGCCACATAAACCTTCTCCACGCCCTCTCTCTTATTCAACGCCAATCTCCACTTATTTTGTGCGACAAAAGCCCTCTCCCAGATCTCTCCCACGTTCACAAAAGGTCTCCTCTCTTCTTTCTTACATGGAAGGTGATTTGGATCAAATCTAAAAGGAATAAGTTTGGATTTCGAATTCTATGAGATAGAGTTTTAGAAATCCAAAACTCTTTCAATTTTGCACCGAATTTATCCAAATTTTTTTTGGAATTTTGTGGATTTTAGGGTTTATATTGTACACCCTTTTCTGGTGATCCATGTACAAAAATATGGAGGAGGTGCTCAAGAGTTGGGCGTCCCTTTACTTGCCATGTTTGGATAAGCCTTGACTAGGTGTTTGACCTAGACAAGGACTCTATCATATCTCTCTATATAAGATGAGTTTCTTCATGAAATTTTAAGGGAGATAGTTTTTTGAGAGGTCGTTTTTCCATCCAAAAATCAGAGAGAAATACCTTTGGGTAGTGGAGATATAAAAGATGCAAGTTTGGATGTCTAGAGAGAAAAACGTGAAGAAGAAGAGGGTCTTCTTCTTGGGTTTTTGTTTTCATATCTTTCCTCCCTCCATCTTGAGTTTTCTGAGAGTGTCTCAGATCTGAAACTCCTCCTTCTACTTTCCATCTTTGGAAGAGTCCAAATCAAGAAGAAGGAGGCACCTGATCAACCATCAAAGAAGGATCAGCGCAGTACTAGCATACTGTGCTGATTTCCTGAAGCAGGACTTCTGATCGAGATTCGTGGGCTCGTGTGGACGACTCCTAGAGGCCGGACGCGTGTGCGGCTTGCAACATCATCCTTAAGCCCGGATCAGCGAGGTTAGAGCGTCTAACTTGCAAGGTAATAGATCTGATCTATTATTTAATACATACATTAGATGTAGCTAGTATAGAAATATGTTGATATGATCAACATGTAGTTCATACTATATTTATATATATTTTAATTTTTGATTTAATGCTATGTAATAATCATGTAATAGGATCTTAGATCTAGGGATTTTCTGATCTTAAAAAATAAATTTTGATTTATTTTAGTCTTCCGCTGTATGATCTTGAAAAAGTTTCAAGATCTAACCCTGAAACCCTAGATCTGGTTCCTACAATTGGTATCAGAGCCAGGTTCTTTATTACATGATTATTTATACATGCTTAGATTATTTTCTAAATTAGATCTAATTTATAATCTAATTATTAAATCTAAAATTAAAATTTTAGATCAATCACAAACTGCAAGGTTGTCCTGCTGTAAGGTTTACCCCTTACAGTGCAAAGGTTGTCCTAGTTTGTGTAGATCTATCTTTAATCATAAATTTGTTAGATATGATCTAGATTAAATTTATGATTTATTAGATTTAAAAGATGTTTAAATCTGAAATAAAATCTCTTTGTTAATAATTTTTATACAAAAAATTATTTAAAGTTGAAATTGTTTCAATTACATGAACCTGTTTAGATTAGATCTAAAGTAGTTTCATGTTTATTTCACTTGCATCTTGATTATGAATCAAACATGCAATATGATTGGTAGAATCATATTGTAAAATTGTTTTACAAATATGAAAATTATTTTTTGAAAAGCCGAACCCAACCTTCAGCCCAAAACTTAATTAAGAATTAAGAAGTTGTTTGATTAGGTTCTAGGATTGTGAATTGAAGAACCTAAGACACAAATCATAACACATTGGGTTAATGGGTTAGTGGAAATTAGGTCCATTAATTGGGTTAGACCTATGGTTAGATTAAAGATGGACTTAATTAGAGAATTGACTAAATCTAATCAATTGTTGTCTTAGATTAGGTCAAGGATTCTCTAGATCAATTACAATAGTTGTAGTTGGTCAAGTCCATGTCTTTAACGAGAACCAAATGGACTTGATTCTTGGCTAAGCGGTCTAGCACGAACTGTTAGGTTGATCTAATCAAAACTAATTAAACCAGTTGGTGTCTAAGGTAAACCAGACCGGTGGTTTTTAATTGGGAGCCCGCTTACCTGGCCATTCATGATGGTGTCTAAGGCAAGCTTTGGCAGACCCTCCCACTGATCGAACTTACCTGGCCTCTTGGTGAAATTATATTTTGATCGGATCACTTGACTATTCGAGCTGACCCATGTCAGCTAGGTAAATCAGTGTGACTGATTTAGGTGCTCCTAGACCAGCCCTGGTCTCTCTTAAGCTGACTTGGTGAAGCCAGTGGGAGGATCATGATAAGCTGGTTCATCTGACCTCATCCTCTATATTATTTAAATCCTCTAAAATTATTAGGTCTTTAAAATGATAAAGTTATGGAGATAACTGAGTCATAGCCTCCCATTAAGGTGTTTGATAATGAGTCCATGAACTCAATAATCATTGCAGACCCAAAGGCCTGGTGCTTGTTGACTAATGGAATTATCACTCATCATATGACGACTTGGAAGTATCTCTCTAATGGTGGTTAGGTGAGCCAACCAAAGTTGGGCTTAATCATTCGTTGGTTAGATACACCAAGTTTGATCATGTTAATGGTTGGACCTAACTGGATCCTTACAGTGGAGGCCAAAGCCTACTGATTAGGTTTCTGGGGCAAAATTAAAATTACTAGAAATTGTTTAGAGAAACAATTAGTTATGAACCTACCCTTAGATGTACATGGGTTGGCCAACCAAAGTTGGGCTTGTGTGCAGTCTAAGTGGATTCTAGTACCCGCTAAGGAATTAGGGTAATTTCTCGAATTGAAGGTAGAGGCTACCAATTCGAATAAAATAGTGGGAGAAACCTTTTGATTAAAGTCCAAATCTTTAGGTTTAATGAATCAATTACTAATTAGGTTATGGTTCTCCTTTGTGCAAATATGGCCACTTCCCTATCGCTCCGATCATTGTTGGACAATGATAAGTTGGTGGGACCCAACTTCGGTAGCTGGTATCGAAAGTTGAAGATAGTCCTGGAGCATGAACGGATCCTATATGTGATAATGGATCCTGCACCTGAGGAGCCAGCTGTCAATGCACGTGGAACAGTTAGAGACACTTACCAGAAGTGGCTCAGTGATCGGACCACGGTGCGCTGTATCATGCTGGCTGCTATCATGAGCGATGAGTTCAGTCGCAGATTCGAGACGGCTCAGCCAAAGGACATGCTTCAAGTGTTGGAGGATACCTTTGGCACACCCGATGACGTAGAGAGGCACAAGACTAGTTGTGCCATCTTCAACGCCAAAATACGGGATGGAGTCTCTATCACTGATCATGTATTGTACATGATCAAGCTGATGGAATGATTGAGCAAGCTCGGCTTTCCCTTGCATGAGCAGCTTGGGAAAGATGCAATACTGAACTCGCTGCCCAAGTCTTGTCTCCCATTCCTCACTCATTATAGAATGACAAAGCCTGAAGTAAACTACCATGGGTTAATGGGGTTGCTTCAGAACTTTGAGAAAGATCACCAACTCCTCAAGGAGTCGGTGAACTCAGTGAACTCAGTGGGAGGTTCATCTTCTGGTTCTCGCCCCTTTGAGAAAGGAAAGAAGAACAAGAAGAAGAAAGTCAAGAAGGTGCAAGTTCAGGCTGGGACATCTGTGCAGAGCCAGACCAAAAAGATCAAGCCTGATAAGAGTCTATTCTACTGGCAAGCACCCTAGATTAGATAGTGTGTCAAATATCTACTTATGGCATTGGAGGCTAGGTCATATAAATAAGAATAGAATAAACAGGTTGACTCAAGAGGGAATCCTCCAAGTCAGTGATTGTGAATCACTTCCAACCTGTGAGTTCTGTCTTCTTGGTAAAATGACCAAGTCACCTTTTACTGGAAAAGGTGAGAGAGCTACTGAGCTCTTGGGCCTAGTACATACTGATGTATGTGGGCCCATGAGCACCAGTGCTAGAGGTGGATATTTCTACTTCATAGCTTTCACGGATGACCTATACCTATATGGATATGTCTATCTGATGAAACATAAGTCAGATTCATTTGAAATGTTCAAACAATTCTGAAGTGAAGTAGAAAAATAAACTGGGAAGAGTATTAAAACTCTTCGATCTGATCGAGGAGGCGAATACCTTTCTAGTGAGTTTCTCACATATCTAGGAGAGAATGGGATTCTCTCTCAATGGACTCCTCCAGAACACCACAGCATAATGGTGTGTTTGAAAGGAGGAATTGGATTTTGTTAGACATGGTTCGATCCATGATGGGTTTTTTGCTAGCTTGCTGATATCCTTCTGGGGATATACACTCGAATCGGCCTGTTATCTGTTAAATAGGATTTCAAGTAAGTCTGTAATTAAGACTCCATATGAGATATGGATAGGGCGTAAGCCAGTACTTTCACACCTTAGGGTCTGGGGGTGCCCGGCATATGTCAAACGATTAGTCACAGACAAACTTGGACCTAGGTCTGACAAATGCTCATTCATAGGGTACCCCAAAGAGATAAAAGAATATTTTTTCTACCATGCTGATGAACAAAAGGTGTTCGTCAGCCTTAAGGCAATCTTTTTAGAAAAGGAGTTCCTTGGTGAAGGAACCGTTGCCTCTAAGGTTGAACTTGATGAAGTTCAACAGGTAGAAGGACCGACACCAATAGCTGAACCTGAGTCGGATATGATTAGATCAGATCCGGAGCCCAATATACTTGCACCATTAAGGTGATCCGGTAGAGTACCGCGTCAGCCGGACAGATACTACGGTTTCTTGATCCGGGATGGTGATCCCATTGAACTTGATGAGAATAATGAGGATCCGATCACCTATATGGATGCTATGCAGAGACCTGATTTCGAGAACTGGTTTGAAGCCATAAAATCCGAAATGGAGTCCATGAAGGTCAACGATGTATGGACATTGGTTGACCCACCTAAAGGGGTTAAACCCATTGGGTGTAAATGGGTCTTCAAAAGGAAGAGGGGCGCAGACGGAAAGGTGGAGACCTATAAAGCCCGTCTGGTTGCCAAGGGGTATCGTCAACGTTATGGTACTGACTATGACGAGATGTTTTCCCCTGTGGCAATGCTCAAATCTATTCGGATAATACTTGCAATAGCTGCCCATCTGGATTATGAGATTTGGCTGATGGATGTAAAGACAGCTTTCCTGAATGGAGAGCTGACCGAAGAGGTGTATATGATACAACCTGAGGGGTTTACATCCACAGATGAGTCCAAGGTGTGCAAGCTTCAGAGATCCAATTATGGATTGAAGCAAGCTTCTCGGAGTTGGAACATGCGTTTTGATAAGGTGATCAAAACGTATGGCTTCATTAAGAATGGAGAAGATCCCTGCATCTATAAATGGGCAAATGGTCCAGTTGTGGTATTCCTTGTCTTGTACGTGGATGACATTCTCTTAATCGGAAATGACATCCCCGCACTACAGGGAATAAAAGTTTGGTTGTCATCACAGTTCTCCATGAAGGACTTGGGTGAAGCATCCTACATCCTAGGGATGAAGATCTATAGGGATAGATCTAAAAGGATGCTTGGGTTATCCCAGTCCATGTACATAGACACTGTGCTGAAGAGGTTCAGCATGGAGAATTCTAAGAAGGGCTATCTACCGATAGGCCAAGGAATTTCTCTCTCTAAGAAGGATTGTCCGACAACTCCTGAAGAGAGAGAGCGTATGAGTAGAGTCCCATATGCTTTAGCCGTGGGATCTATCATGTACACCATGATATGTACAAGACCAGATGTGGCATACTCACTAGAAGTAGTGAGTAGATACCAATCTGATCCTGGAGAAAACCACTGGAAAGTGGCTAAAGCCATCCTTAAGTATTTGAGAAATACTAAGGACCAATGGTTGGTTTATGGCGAGTCAGATCTGAAACTTGTGGGGTTCACAGACTCCAGCTTCCAATCTGACCATGATGACAGCAGGAGTGTGTCGGGTTATATCTTTACTCTGAATGGTGGAGCCATCTGCTGGAAGAGTTCCAAGCAGCATACTGTGGCGGACTCTGTTTGTGAAGCAGAGTACATCGCAGCATCGGATGCCGCGAAGGAAGCTGTGTGGCTGAGAAAATTCATCAATGAGCTTGGAGTAGCATCCTCCTTTGATGGTCCAGTCCTGCTCTACTGCGACAGCACTGGTACCATAGCTCAGGTGAAGGAACCAAAGCACATCAGCGGATGAAGCACATCTTGCACCACTTCCACCTGGTCCGAGAGATCGTGGATCGAGGTGACGTCGACCTTCAGAAGATCGACTGAAAGGAGAACCTAGCCGACCCCTTCACTAAAGCCCTGGCAATAAAGGAGTTGACAACCACAAGTCGAAGATGGGTATTAGATACTGTGCCGAGTGGCTTTAGGACAAGTGGGAGTTGTTGGGAAATGTGTCCTAAAAAGCCAATCGTCAAGCTGTTGACGGTTGAGCAACCAAGTATTGTAATTGATTTGTTAATAAATAAAATATATTTGGCATTTTCATCATAAGCTTTCATCTTCTAATGAACTCCGTTGTTATGATGAAGTCCTTAGGACTATTTAAGTTCGATAAAGAGAGGATTTATCGATTAGTCCTTAAAACTGTTCACGACCAAATGATAGGCTGTTAATAAGGACGACAGCTTCTATCAAGCATAGGTCGCTGTAGGCCATATGGGTTGGTTGTCCTCTTAACCAAGGAGTGTGGAGACACTGGTATGGCATACAGGTGAGATGTAAGGGTACATCGTCATTGAACGTGACCAACTCCAGAGCATTCTGCTGTCGAGAATGTCTCTGATGGGATATAGGTATAAGTGTCCCTTAGACTTGAGATCGCCTCAGTGACTTGCAAGCAACTCACTGTGCTTTGGTACTGGACTAACTGAATTTTTAATTCAGGGACGGAAGGCTTCTGGGCACAGTCAAGTACTTGCGAAGTCAGAATGTGATCGAGATGGGATTGACCACTCCAAGAGTTGGAGAAGAATGAGTCGCTGTATTTCAATTTAGCAAAACCTTGGCCAGGGTAATCCATCAGATGGATTTGATATTTTGAAATACAATGTGGACAACCTGATCAGAGTTGACAGTTGAGCTCTGGGGTGTCCTATGATCATTGTGGTCAAGGGGATGAATTATATGAAAACTATATCCGCATGGGTTCTAAGGATGTTGTTCTACACATTCGACCTATCCGGACGTCGGGTACCATTGCTAGATGGTCACTTCGATTGGTATAGGAATTTGTTTCTATGCTACTGGCTTAGGTTCGGACCTATGAGGTCACACACATTAGAGTTCATGATCCATCGGATGGTTGATCAACGATTAAGAATCATTATAGGGTTAAATGATCAATACGATTGACATTTAACCCAGTGCAAGTGTTGTAGGAGGATCGATTAGTAATTCGATTGCTAATTGGCTTAATTTGATTAAGCCAATGGGCTGAGATTAAGTCTAATTAAATATGATTTAATTAGATTTAGTTTGGGCTTGATTGGATCAAGTCCAATTGGTTTATTGGATAAGCCAAGTGCAAGGAAAAACTAGTCCTAGTTCAACTAGGACTTGGGTCAATCTAATTTCTAATTTGATTAGAAAATTAAATCAGATTTAAATATAATTTAATCTGATTAAATTGGTTCTTAATTGGGTTAAGACCTATTTTAATTGGGTTGATCTAATTTTGATTTGATTTGGTTTGGAAAACCAAATTAAAACAAGTTATGAGACAGAATCCTAGTAGGACTAGGATTCCACCTTGCGCCACATAAACCTTCTCCACGCCCTCTCTCTTATTCAACGCCAATCTCCACTTATTTTGTGCGACAAAAGCCCTCTCCCAGATCTCTCCCACGTTCACAAAAGGTCTCCTCTCTTCTTTCTTACATGGAAGGTGATTTGGATCAAATCTAAAAGGAATAAGTTTGGATTTCGAATTCTATGAGATAGAGTTTTAGAAATCCAAAACTCTTTCAATTTTGCACCGAATTTATCCAAATTTTTTTTGGAATTTTCGTGGATTTTAGGGTTTACATTGTACACCCTTTTCTGGTAATCCATGTACGAAAATATGGAGGAGGTGCTCAAGAGTTGGGCGTCCCTTTACTTGCCATGTTTGGATAAGCCTTGACTAGGTGTTTGACCTAGACAAGGACTCTATCATATCTCTCTATATAAGATGAGTTTCTTCGTGAAATTTTAAGGAGAGATAGTTTTTTGAGAGATATTTTTTTCATCCAAAAATCAGAGAGAAATACCTTTGGGTCGTGGAGATATAAAAGATGCAAGTTTGGGTGTCTAGAGAGAAAAACGTGAAGAAGAAGAGGGTCTTCTTCTTGGGTTTTTGTTTTCATATCTTTCCTCCGTCCATCTTGAGTTTTCTGAGAGTGTCTCAGATC
>NC_026000.2:102530498-102550397 GCF_000442705.2 Elaeis guineensis
TGAAACTCCTCCTTCTACTTTCCATCTTTGGAAGAGTCCAAATCAAGAAGAAGGAGGCACCTGATCAACCATCAAAGAAGGATCAGCGCAGTACTAGCATACTGTGCTGATTTCCTGAAGCAGGACTTCTGATCGAGATTCGTGGGCTCGTGTGGACGACTCCTAGAGGCCGGACGCGTGTGCGGCTTGCAACATCATCCTTAAGCCCGGATCAACGAGGTTAGAGCGTCTAACTTGCAAGGTAATAGATCTGATCTATTATTTAATACATACATTAGATGTAGCTAGTATAGAAACATGTTGATATGATTAACATGTAGTTCATACTATATTTATATATTTTTTAATTTTTGATTTAATGCTATGTAATAATCATGTAATAGGATCTTAGATCTAGGGATTTTCTGATCTTAAAAAATAAATTTTGATTTATTTTAGTCTTCCGCTGTATGATCTTGAAAAAGTTTCAAGATCTAACCCTGAAACCCTAGATCTGGTTCCTACAGATGTACCCTTACATCTCACCTGTATGCCATACCAGTGTCTCCACACTCCTTGGTTAAGAGGACAACCAACCCATATGGCCTACAGCGACTTATGCTCGATAGAAGCTGTCGTCCTTATTAACAGCCTATCATTTGGTCGTGAACAGTTTTAAGGACTAATCGATAAATCCTCTCTTTATCGAACCTAAATAGTCCTAAGGACTTCATCATAACAACGGAGTTCATTAGAAGATGAAAGCTTATGATGAAGATGCCAAATATATTTTATTTATTAACAAATCAATTACAATACTTGGTTGCTCAACCGTCAATAGCTTGACGATTGGCTTTTTGGGACACATTTCCCAACATTCTATCCTTTAATAAAATCCTCAAAAATTATTAGGTCCCTAAAAATGATTAAGTTATAGTAATAACTAAGTCATAGCCTCTCATTAAGTGAGTGATAATGAGTCCATTAGTTTAATAATCACTGGAGGCCCAAAGGCCTAGTGCTTATTGACTAATGGAATTATCATTCATAATATGATCATTTGGTTGAGTCTTTCTGATGGTGGTCAGGTTGGCCGGCCAAAGTTGGGCCTGATCATTTATTGGTCAGATTCACCAAATCAAATCATGTTAATGGTTGGACCTAACCAGATCTTTTCAGTGGACGCCAAAGCCTACTGATTAAGTTTTGGGGCAAAATTAATTACTAGAAGTTGTTTAGAGAAATAATTGGTTATGAATCTACCCATAGATGCACATGGGTTGACAAACCAAAGTTGGACTTGTGTGTGGTCTGTGTGGATTCTAGTACCCACTAAGAAATTAAAGTAATTCCTCAAATTAGAGGTTGAGGCTACCAGTTCGTAAAAATACTGGAAAAAACTTTAGACTAATGTCTAAGTCTTTAGTATTAATAATTTATGTACTAATAAAGGTCTAGTTTTTCTTTATGTAGCTATTGCCACTATCCTGTCGCTCCGATCATTATTAGATAATGACAAGCTCATCAGACCTAATTTCGATAGCTGGTATAAAAAATTAAAAATCATCCTTGAGCATGAGCGGATCCTTTATGTAGTAACGGATCCGGCACTTGAGGAGCCAGCCCCGAACACTAGAGGGATGGTCCGAGATACTTACCAGAAGTGGCTCAACGACCGCACCACCGTTTGGTGCATAATGCGGGCGGCAATGAATGATGAGTTTAGCCGCAGGTTCGAGAACGTCCAGCCGCAGGAGATGCTTCAAATGTTGAACGACTCCTTTGGCACGCCTGACGACGTTGAAAGGCACAAAACTAGTTGTGCCATTTTCAATGCTTGGTGAGGGATGGAGCCTCAGTCACCGATCATGTACTGTACATGATCGAAATGATTAAGCACCTAAGTAAACTGTGCTTTTCCTTGCACGAGCAGCTCGGTAAGGATGCGATCCTTAATTCTTTGCCCAAGTCCTTCCTCCCCTTTCTTACTCATTTTCGGATGACAAAGCCTGCAGTGAACTACCACGGCTTGTTGGGGTTGCTGCAAAACTTTGAGAAGGACCACCAGCTCCATAAGGAGTCAGTGAATGTTGTGAGAGGGTCTTCTTCTGGTCGTCAACCCTTTAAGAAAAAAAAGAAGAACAAGAAGAACAAGAACAAGAAGGTGCAGCCGCATGCTGGGACGTCTGCACAGGATCAGATCAAGAAGTGCAAGCCCGACCAGAGCCAGGCAGAGTGCTTCTTTTGCAAGAAGCAGGGGCACTGGAAGAGGAACTGTCCTCTATACATTGCCTCCCTGGACCCAAACAAGTCGAAGAAGAAGCAAGGTAATTATATGATAACTTTTCCATTTGTGATACTACTACCTGGGTATTGGATACCGAAAGTCTTTATCATATCTGTAATTCGATGGAGGTTCTGCAGGTCAGTAGGAGATTTGATGAAGATGAGAGGTTCCTGAACATTGAAGATGGAAGCAAAGTTCCAGTTCTAGCTTTAGGAATCATGAACCTTGTAATCAACTCTCATAATGTAATTCTGAGTGAATGTTACTATTGTCCAAGTTTTTTATTAAATATTATTTCTGTAGGCCTTTTGGCCATGTACAGTTATGAATTTTTAATAAAAAAAAATATTTGCAATGTTATTTTGAATGGTGTTACAATGTTTGTTGGGCAACTAAATAATGGAATTTACTTCCTATCACAGCCTGTTAATGTGGTTCAAATCTTTGGTAAATGTCTTAGAATGGATAATATGTCAGAAGTCTACCTTTGGCACTGTAGGCTAGGTCATATCAATAAGAACAAGATAAACATGTTGGCTCAAGAAGGAATTCTTGAAGTTGGTGATTGTGAATCACTTCCAACCTGTGAGTCCCGACTTCTTGGAAAGATGACCAAATCACCTTTTACTGGAAAAGATGAGCAAGCCAGTGAACTCTTGGGTTTGATACATTCTGATTTATATGGACCCATGAGCTCAAGTGCAAGAGGTGGATATTTCTACTTCATAACCTTCACAGACGACCTATCGAGGTATGGGTATGTCTACTTAATAAAGTATAAGTCAGAGTTGTTTGAAATATTCAAACTATTCCAAAATGAGGTAGAAAAATAAACTAAAAAGTATATTAAAACTCTTCGATCTGATCGAGGAGGTGAATACCTTTCCAATGAGTTTCTGACATAT
The DNA here is from genome assembly GCF_000442705.2 of Elaeis guineensis. Taxonomy (NCBI): domain Eukaryota; kingdom Viridiplantae; phylum Streptophyta; class Magnoliopsida; order Arecales; family Arecaceae; genus Elaeis; species Elaeis guineensis. The sequence continues at coordinate 102,533,670 of NC_026000.2, forward strand.
CTTGGGGAGAATGGGATTCTCTCTCAGTGGACTCCTTCTGGAACACCACAGCATAATGGTGTGTCTGAAAGGAGGAATCGGATCTTATTGGAGATGGTTCGATCCATGATGGGGTTTGCTGGTCTGTCGATCTCCCTCTAGGGATTTGCACTCGAATCGGCTTGTTACCTTCTAAATAGGGTTTCGAGTAAGTCTGTAACCAAAATGTCATATGAGATATGGATAGGACGTAAGCCAGTAGTCTCGCACCTTAGGGTTTGGGAGTGTCTGGCTTATGTTAAATGTTTAATTACGGACAAGCTTGGACCTAGGTCTGACAAATGTTATTTCATAGGGTATCCAAAAGAGACCAAAGGATATTATTTCTACCTAGTTGATGAGCAAAAGGTGTTTGTCAGCCTTAAGACAATCTTTTGGAAAAAGTTCCTGGGTGAAGGGACTGTTGCCTCTAAGGTCGAACTTGAGAAAGTTCGACAGGTGAAAAAACTGACACAAGTTGCTGAACCTGAACCAGATTTGGTTAGATTAGATCCGGAGCCCATTGTTCCTGCACCCATAAGGTGATCTGGTAGAGTACCACATCAACCGGACAGATACTATGGTTTCTTGGTTCGGGATAGCGATTCTGTCGAACTTGATGAAAACAATGAGGATCCGATCACCTACATGGATGCAATGTAGAGACCTGACTCTGAGAAATAGCTAGAGGCCATGAAATCTGAAATGGAGTCCATGAAGGTCAACGATGTGTGGACATTGGTTGACCCACCCGAAGGAGTAAAACCCATAGGGTGTAAGTGGGTCTTCAAGAGGAAGAGGGGCGCAAACGGAAAGGTGGAGACCTGTAAAGTCTGTCTGGTTGACAAGAGATATCGTCAACGTTATGGTATAGACTATGACGAGATGTTTTCTCCTGTGGCAATGCTCAAATCCATTCGAATTATGCTTGCGATAGCTACCCATCTGGACTATAAAATCTGGCAGATGGATGTAAAGACAGCTTTCCTAAATGGAGAGCTGGATGAAGAGGTATATATGATACAACCTGAAGGGTTCACATCCATAGATGAGTCTAAGGTGTGCAGGCTACAGAGGTCCATTTATGGACTTAAGCAGGCATCCCGGAGTTGGAACATACATTTTGATAGGACGATCAAGATGTATGGCTTCGTTAAAAATGGAGAAGAGCCCTACATTTATAAGTGGGCTAATGGTCCAGTAGTGGTATTTCTTGTATTGTATGTGGATGACATTCTCTTAATCGAGAATGATGTCCCTGCATTACAAGGAATAAAAATTTGGCTATCATCACAGTTCTCTATGAAGGATTTGGGAGAAGCTTCCTACATTCTAGGGATGAGGATCTATAGGGATAGATCTAAAAGGTTGCTTGGCTTATCCCAGTCCACGTACATTGATACTATACTGAAAAGGTTCAGCATGGAGTATTTCAAGAAAGGCTATCTACCGATAGGCCATGGAATTTCTCTCTCGAAGAGGGATTGTCCGACAACACCTCAAGAGAGAGAGCATATGGATAGAATTCCATATGCTTCGACAGTGGGATCTATCATGTACACCATGACATATATATGACCAGATGTGACATACTCACTATAGGTAGTGAGTAGATACTAATCTGATCCAGGGGAGAATCACTGGAAGGTTGTTAAAACCATCCTGAAGTATTTAAGAAATACTAAGGACCAGTGGCTTGTTTATGGTGAATCGAACTTGAGACTAATGGAGTTTACAGACTCCAGTTTTCAGTCTGATCACGATGACAATAAAAGTGTGTCGAGATTTATTTTTACCCTTAATGGTGGGACTGTCTGCTGGAAGAGTTATAAGCAGCACACTGTGGCTAATTCAGTTTGCGAGGCAGAGTATGTCACTGCATCAGATGCTGCTAAAGAAGTGGTGTGGCTGAGGAAATTCATCATCGAGCTCAGAGTAGTACCCTCCCTTATTGGTCCAGTTCTGCTCTACTGTGACAGCTCTGGAGCCATTGCTCAGACGAAGGAACCGAAGGCACACCAGCGAACGAAGCATATTCTATGCCACTACCATCTTATCCATGAAATCATGGATAGAGGTGACGTCGACCTTTAGAAGATTGACGGAAAGAAGAACCTGATCGATCCATTCACTAAAGCCATTGCAGTGAAGGAGTTTGATGACTTCAAGTCGAAGATGGGTATTAGATACTGCACCGATTGGCTTTAGGCCAAGTGGGAGATTGTTGGGAATAGTGTCCCAAAGCCAATCGTCAGTCTGTTGACGGTTGTGCTCTTTCTTGTATTAGTATATAAATTATAAATAAATAAAAGTTATTTTGATATTTTTCATCACAAATTATTTCATCTTTTAATGAACTCCTATGTTGTGGTGAAGTCTTTAGGACTATTTAGACTCGACAAAAGAGGATTTGTCGTTTAGTCCTTAAACCTGTTCGCGACCAAATGATACATTGTTACCAAGGACAACAATGTTTCTCAAGCATAGGTTGTTGTGTACCATATGTGTTGGTTGTCCTCTTAACTAAGGAGTGTGGATGTGGAAAAAACAGTGCAGGGGTAAAACAGTAATTTTATAATATTTTCAAAATTATAATTTTACAGTAGAAATTATTAATTAATCTAATTATTTAACATGTATTAACTCTACATAAGGATCTAAATATGATATATATAGCATGCATTTAAATTTAAAATTTAAACTTCTATAGTAAATATTTTACTATTATGTGTTCAAAACACATTACCTTCGTGCGGATAGTCGATTACCGCAATCTGATCACCGTCAGAAGGGTCTGATCATCACAATATAGCCATACAGTGTATCTAACCTCTGCAGATCATCCACACGAAGCTCTCGATCTGATCGGCTCCTTACGAATGCTAGTTCGTTGCAGAACCCTTTCGACGGCTGATGCTGATCGAGCTCCTTCGATCTTGATCTGCCGATTCCTTGGATATTTTGAATCATTAGTAGATGTACTTGAGAGGTTAATGAAGCTCTCTCTAAAATTTGGTGGACTCATGACACTCGAAGCTCTCCTTCTCACTTTTCGAACCCCAGGCAGAAACCCTAGGGTACTCATTGAAAATCCTGCGCCCAGTTTTGTTTCTTTTCTTTTCTTTTCTCTCGAAAGTTTTTGAACTTTCAACTCATGCACAAGGCTTCCTCACACCCACTATTCTCTCTCAAAAAAATTCTACACATGTCCCACCTTCTCTTTTCTTTTAAAACAGTGCAAGACGTGTCTTATCCGCGTGAGAGGATAAAGATAGGTGGTTGCTCACTTGAATTCAAATCGAATTTGAATTCAAATGCAAACCAACCCATTTTTATCCACTCTAGGCAAGAGAAGAGAGGAGGCATGGGTTCTTTATGTGTGGAGAATTTACATGAGAAACACTTTCTCGTGTAGATTAAATGGCGCACAAGATAAGGTGGGTGGCGCATGGATTAGTTGCCCATTCAAATTCAAACATCCTTTGAATTTGAATGGCCAACAAACCAATCTTTATCCAGATAAATGGTACACAAGGGAGGGCATGGGAAGGCTTCTGCATGGGAGAAAATTCATGAGAAGTTGTTTCTCGTGAATTCAAATGGGCGCAGATAAGTGAGGTGGCGCAGGGAGATGAGGTCAAAGTGGTTTCAACCTAATTGAGCCAACCTAATCAAAATAGGTTAGGCGCAATTAGACTAAGTTAAATATAACTTAATTAGACTTAATTAGGCTCAATAAAATCTTAATCAAATCAGAAATTGACTAAGCCCAACCCCTGATCAGATCAGAGACCAAACCACCTTGGCGATTAGGTCAACCCTTAACCTAATCGGGTCAAACCCAACTGAATCCAATTCAGTTGGACTTGATCCAAAAATAATTACTCAATCAAATTGAGTTAATTAGTAATTAAATAACTAATTAAAACTCTCATAAATATTGAGTCCAAATCCGATGGGCAATCGGACATCAGAGTCCATCGATATGAAACCCTGAAAAAAAAGTCCCAAACTAGTGGGACTCTTGACCCCGGTACCCAAAATGTGTGAAACTCGTGATTAGAGAATCTTGATTCTCGATCACAGAGTTTCAGACACATAGGACTCCAAGTCCACGAGCATTAGGACTCTTCACCAGCCATCAGATCAGATAGGAACCTCTAATGTTTGTGACCCCGTAGGTTCGAACCTAAGTCGGTAGCACAGGAACCAATTTCTGTACTAATCGAAGTGACTATCTAGTAATGGTACCCGACATCCAAATAGATTGAATAGTCACAATCACAACACTCAGAATCTACATGAATATGGTTATTGTATTCTTCCTTTTGACCCCTGTGTTTAGGACGACTCAGGGTTAAACTGTCAACCCTGATTAGATCATCCGAATCATGCTCAACTCAAACAGTCCTGTGACTCCTCACTAGGACTACCCTGACCAAGATTTTGCTAAATTGAAATACGACTGTACACAGCTCCTAAACTGGAGTGGTCAATCCCATCTTGACACATGCACCAACAAGTACTTGACTACACCCAGCATCCTTCCGTCACTGAATTAGAAATTCAGGTAGTCCAATGCCTAAGTGCAGTGAGTTGCTTGCAAGTCACCGTGGTGGTCACAGGTCGGAGGGACAGTTATACCCATATCCCATCGGAGCAAATCTTGACAACAGAAAAAGCTTCGGAGTCAGTCACGTTCAGTGTAGATGTACCCTTACATCTCACCTGTATGCCATACTAGTGTCTCCACACTCCTTGGTTAAGAGGACAACCAACCCATATGGCACACAATGACCTATGCTTGATAAACGTTGTCATCCTTGGTAAAAATGTATCATTTGGTCGCGAACAGATTTAAAGACTAAATGATAAATCCTCCTTTGTCGAGTCTAAATAGTCCTAAGGACTTCACCACAACACAGGAGTTCATTAGAAGATGAAACAATTTATGATGAAAAATATCAAAATAACTTTTATTAATTTATAATTTATATACTAATACAAAAAAGAGCACAACCATCAACAGACTGATGATTGGCTTTAGGATACTATTTCCAACAGTGGAGACACTGGTATGGCATACAGGTGAGATGTAAAGGTACATCTGCACTGAACGTGACCGACCCTGGAGCTTTTTTTACTGTCAAAATTTTCTCCGATGGGATATGGGTATAACTGTCCCTCCGATCTGAGACCACCACGGTGACTTGCAAGCAACTCACTACACTTAGACACTGGACTACCTGAATTTCTAATTCAGTGATGGAAGGCTGCTGGGTGTAGTCAAGTACTTGACTTGTCGGTGCGTGTGTCAAGATGGGATTGACCACTCCAGTTCAGGAGCTGTGTACAGTTATGTTTCAATTTAGCAAAACCTTGGCCAGGGTAGTTCTAGTGAGGAGTCACAGGACTATTTGAGTTGAGCATGATTTGGATGATCTGATCCGGGTTGACAGTTTAACCCTGAGTCATCCTATACACAGGGGTCAAAAAGGATGAATTATACAGTAACCATATTCGCGTAGGTTCTGAATGTTGTGATTGCGACTATTTGACCTATTCGAATATCGGGTACCATTGCTAGATGATCACTTCGATTAGTATAGGAATTGGTTCCTCTGCTACCAGCTTAGGTTCAAACCTGTGGAGTCACACACATTAGAGGTTCCTATCTGATCTCATGGCTGGTGAAGAGTCCCACTGGACTGGGACTCTTCGACCAAGAGTCCTAATGCTCGAAGACTTTGAGTCCTACATGTCTGAGACTCTGTGATCGAGAATCAAGATTCTCTGATCATGAGTTTCACACATTTTGGATATCGGGGTCAAGAGTTCCACTGGTTTGGAACTCTTCGATCAGGGTTTCATATTGATGGACTCTGATGCCTGTTTGCCCATCAGATTTGGACTCAATATTTATGAGAGGTTTAATTAGTGATTTGATCACTAATTAACTCAATTTGATTGAGTAATTATTTTTGGATCACATCCAATTGAATTAGATTCAGTTGGGTTTGACTCGATTAGGTTAAGAGTTGACCTAATCGTCGAGGTGGTTTGGCCCCTGATCTGATCAGGAGTTGGGCTTAGTCAATTCCTGATCTGATTAGAATTTTATTGAGCCTAATTAAGCCTAATTGTGTTGGATTTAACTTAGTCTAATTGTGCCTAACCTATTTTAATAAGGTTGGTTCAATTAAGTTGGTTTAACATTTGAAACGACCTTTGACTTATCTCCCTGCGCCACCTCACCTCACCTGCGCCTATTTGAATTCATGAGAAACAAGTTCTCATGAATTTTCTCCCACATAGAAGCCTTCCCACACCCCTCTTTTGTGTGCCATTTTGAGTGGATAAAGATGGTTGGTTGGCCATTCAAATTCAAATGAAGTTTGAATTTGAATGGGCAACTAATCTCATGTGCCACCTTATCCACTTGTGCGCCACTTACTCTGCATGAGAAAAAGTTTCTTGTGTAAATTCTCCATGCACAAAGAACCCACATCCCCTTCTTCTCATGCCAAGAGTGGATAAATATTGGTTGGTTGGCATTTGAATTCAAATTTGATTTGAATTCAAGAGAGCAACCACCTAGCTTTATCCTCTCACGCGGTGAAAACACTGTAAAGACGCGATCTTGCACCATTTTAAAAGGAAAGAGAAGGTGGGGCATGTGACATCTGATCCTAGAGAGAAAGGGTGGTGTGAGAAAGGCTTTGTGCATGAGAAAAGAAAAAAAAAGAAGAGAAAAGAAAAGAAACAGAAAGGACGCAGGGTTTTTTCTAAAAGTACCCTAAGATTTCTGCCTAGGGTTCGGGAAGTGAGAAGATGAGCTACGAGTGTTGTAGGCCTATCAAACTTTAGAGAGAGCTTCATCAACCTCTCAAGCACCTTTGCTGATGATCTGAAGCATCCGAGGAGTCGGCAGACATCGATCGAAGGAGTTCGAGCAGCATCGACGGTCGAAAGGGTTCTGCAACGAACTAGCATTCAAAAAAAACCAATCAGATCGGGAGCTTTGTGTGGATGATCCACGGAGGCCAGACATACTGTGTGGCTATATTGTGATGATCAAACCTTTTTGACGGTGATCAGACTGCGGTGATTGACTATCCGTACGAAGGTAATGTATTCTAAACACATAACAGTAAAATATTTACTGTAGAATTCAAAATTTTAAATTTAAATGCATACTATATATATATCATATTTAGATCTTTGTATAGGGTTAATACATGTTAATTAATTAGATTAATTAATAATTTCTACTATAAAATTATAATTTTAAAAAAATTTAAAATTATCATTTTACCCCTGCACTGAAATTTTCGTAAACTCGTCATTCATGGAGGTCCACATAATACAACATGGAGGTCAACATAATATAATGAACTATGGTGCAGTCATTGAGCCACTTCAAATATGTGTTTCAGATCATGCCACGTGCATTGGGAGTAGGCTCCTTAGGTGCCAGATTTGTAATCACATACAAGATCCGCTCGTGCTCCAGGATGATCTTAAGCTTTCGATACCAGTTATTGAAATTGGATCCTATCAACTTTTCACTGTCCAACAATGATTGGAGTGATAAGTTTGAGGCCATATATGCACACATAAGAAAAAATCAAAATCTAATCAGCATATGAATTTATTAAGCCTAAAGTCATAGATTTTAGTCTAAAGGTTCTCTCACTATTTTATATGAATCAATAGCTTCTACCTCCAATTCAAAGAATTACTTTAATTACTTAGTGGGTACTAGAATCCACACAGACTACATACGAGCCCGACTTTGGTCAGCTCACCCATATGCATCCATGGGTAGGTTCATTAACCAATTATTTCACCAAATAATTTTTAGTAGTTGATTCAGCCTTAGATAACTTTTTAGTTGACTTTAGTCTTCTCTGTAAGCCCCTGGTTAGGTCCAACCATTAACATGATCATACTTACGAATCTAACTACCAAATGATTAAGCCTGACTTTGGTCGGCTAACTTGATCACCTGACAGAGAGACTCGACTAAGTCATCATATTATGAATGATAATTCTAATAGCAGATGAGCACCAGGCCTTTGGACCTCCAATGATCATCATACTAATGGATCCATTATCATCCAACTTAATAGGAGGCTATGATCTAGTTATTACCATAACCAACTCATTTTAGGGACCTAATAATTTAGAGGATTTAATTATGATTTAAGAAGAGAGAAGAGAAGAGATCAATCAGTAGACCATAATTCTTCCACTGACTTCACCAAGTTACTGAATCGATTTAGGATCATGCTGATTGAAATGACACCTAGATTAGTCACACTAATCAACCTTAATGGTATGGGTTAACTTGAATCACTTAGTGATCTAATCAAACTATAATTCATCAAATTGATTAGGTAAGTGAGATCAGAGGGAGAGTCTGCTAAGCTTACCTTAGACACCATCAAAATGGTCAGGTAAGCCACTCCCAATTAAAAACAACCGATCAAAATGCCAAACTTACCTTAGATACCAATTGATTAATTAGTTTCAATTTAACCAACCTAATAATTTAGGTTCAATCACTGTGCCACAATCAAGGTCTATTTGGTCTAATCTAAGGCATGGACTTGACTATCTATAACTATTGTATTAGAGAAATCCTGATTAATCTAATTCAACATTTGGTTAGACTTAATCAATTTCTCTACATGATCAATTAATTTTTTGATTCTAATCTTAGGTCTAACCCAATCAAAGAAAAAGAGTTGATTTGAGCTAACCCATACCCCATGTTTTATGCAATGTCATTAGATCTCAAATCACAATTCTAGATCTAATCAAACCAATACTTAATTCTTAATTAAGTTTTTACATCAACATGCTTAAGGTTTTGAAATAATTTTTTATATAAATTTTTTACATTAAATCATAAATTTTTTTTTAGATCGAATCTAAAATTTTTATGATTTTAAATCAAAATAATTTTGATTAATCAAGATTAGATGTAACTAATTTTTTTGCAACTTGCATCACATAAAACAACACCTAAAATTTCAAGATCTAGGATTTTATAAGAAAGTAAGTTTTTCTCTTTTCACATTCTTCTTCATGGAACCTTACAGTAGCACCCGTACACACCATAAAGAGTACTCCATTGAATGGGAAGAAAGGTCATGTAACCCTACTTGCTCCTATGATCGGACGGCCTAATGATTACCCAATCTGAGTATTTTGTTACTCAGATCATCTAATCTAACAAGATAAAAATTAGGTCTGAAAATAAATATATTTAGATCTAATCTAAATCATAAATAATCAGATCTAACATCATAAAATCAGATCTAAAGGTATGATAAATCATATCAAAATAGCCATGGCTCTGATATCATTCGAAGGAAACACAGGTAGTGCTATGCATGCAATTTCAAAATTTTTATATAGTGAAAGAAAAAAATTAAACTATTTAATCTAAATCACATGCATAAGATCTAATTTAGACTATCATGCCATGATAAAAAATATAAATTATGATATATTTTAGATCTAAAAATAAAAGCTCACATTGATCTCATCGATGCTGCAATCCTAGATCTAACTATTGGATCTAACAAAACAATCAAGATAGGTTAGAAACAATTATCAAACCAATAAGATCATGATCTTCGCTGGTCCAATGCATGGAGAAGGTAATAAGACCTAGGTTCTTTATCTTGAATAACTGCCCCAGTGTTATTACTCTAGAGTGACATCGGTCTTTCAATCTTAGGAACGACTCTTAAATCCATGATGAGTTTCTTCATCTAGATAGCTTCCTTAATGGCTTCACTAGTAGCAATATACTCTAGCTCAGTAGTTGAGTTAGCTACTATCTACTGCTTGAAACTCTTCTAACTCACTACCCCATCATTTAGAATAAACACATATCCTGATATTGACTTGCTATCATCTATTTTCTAATGATCCTTCCTTGGATCAGCCTGAAATCTACTAGCTATGCCCAAAGCATAAGCTACATCAGGCTTGGTACATAGCATGGCATACATAATTGATTCCACAGCTGAAGCATAAGAGATTTCATTCATCCTTTTCCTCTCTTTTGGTGTCTTAGGACACATTCTCTTAGATAGACGTATACCATGACTTGCAGGCAGGTAACCTCTTACTTACCTCCATATTAAATCTCTTTAATATGAGATCTTTGTACCGTGATTGGGATAAGCTTAACATCCTTTTAGATTTATCTCTATAGATTTTTATATCTAGTATATAGGATGCTTCACCCAAGTCTTTCATGAAAAACTTATTCGATAGCTAAGTCTTGACCGATTACATCATTGGGATATCATTCCCAATGAGCAGTATATCACCAACATACAGAACCAAGAAGATAATAACACTCCCATTTGTCTTCTTGTATACACATGGTTCATCCGTATTTTTGATCAAGCCAAACTCTTTGACTGTCATATCAAATCGGATGTTCCAGCTCCTCAAAATCTGCTTCGATCCATAGATGGATCTCATTAGCTTGCATACTTGATTTGCTCTCCCACTTGAGACAAATTCCTCTGGCTGTGTCATATAGACCTCTTCCTCTAGATTACTATTAAGAAAAAATGATCTTGATATCCATCGGTCAGATTTCATAATCGAAGTATGTCGCTATTACAAGCAAAATCTGGACGAACTTGAGCATAGCCACTGGTGAGAAGGTTTTATCATAGTCAATTCATTGCCTTTGACTAAAATCCTTCACCACTAACCTAGCTTTGTAGGTTTCTACTTGGCCATCTACTCTGATCTTCCTTTTGAAGACCTACTTGCACCCTATATTGGGGTCACACCCTCAGGTGCATCAACCAAAGTCTACACTTGGTTGCTATTCATCAAGTCCATCTCAGATTTCATAGCTTCCAGCTATTTGTCTAAGTCTGTACTCATGACAGCTTTTGAATAAGTCAATAGATCAACATCCTAAATGATGTTGATAGAATTATTATTCTCAATGATAAAATTATATCTCAGAGATGCTTGATGCACTCTATTTGACCTTCGAAGAGGAGGTGTATATAGTGGATGTACCTCATCCTTGGATACTTTCGATTGAAGATCTTCTTGTGGTCCAACCACTGGTATTTCTGGATCGATTTGTAGATCATGAACTTTCATAAATTCAATATTCCTCCCATTGCCTTCTTTTTGGATAAATTCATGTTTCAAAAAAGTGATGTGCCTACTAACAAACACCTTTTGTTCAGTAGAGTGGTTGAAATAATATCCATTAATTTCATTAGGATACTCTACAAACCTACACTTATCTGATCTAGCATTAAGCTTATGTCCAAAAATATTTTTGACATAAGTAGGACAGCCCAAAGTCTTAAGATGTTTAAGATTAGACATCCTTCCATTCCATATCTCATATAGAGTGCTTGCAGCAGACTTTGAAGTCATTCTGTTTAATATATATGTGGCCGTCTCTAAGGCATTATCCCTAGAAAGATATTGGAAGATCGGTGAAGCATATCATAGATCGCACCATATCCATTAAAGTACAATTTCTCTTTTTTGCTACACCATTTAACTAAGGTGTATAAGGAGGGGTCCATTCAGAGAGAATACCTTTACTTTTAAGATGATCAAGAAATTCACTGGATAGGTACTCTCCTCTTCAATCAGATCGAAGAACTTTGATATTTTTTTTAGTTTATTTCTCGACCATACCTTGATACTCCTTAAACTTATCAAAAGCTTCAAATTTATGTTTCATAAGATACACATATCTGAACCTTAATAAATCATCTGTAAAGGTAATAAAATAGGAGTATCTTTTTCTAGCCTGAGTTGTTATCAGTCCATATACATCTATATGTACTAGAGCTAATAACTTACTTGTCCTCTCTCCATATTAAGAAAATGGAGTCTTGGTCATCTTATCCATGAGACAAGATTTATAAGTCCCTAATGATTCATAATCATTTGGATCAAAAAATTCATCTTTGTATAACTTATTTATCCTTGACTTACTAATATGACCAAGGTGACAATACCAGAGATATGTGATATTTATATTTTTTCTCTTTTTTTTTATATTTCTTTTAATATAAAAAAATATTTTTATTGAGTATAAGAATTAAAAGATTATTTTAATTAAAATTTATTAAAAAAAATAGAGCATCCATTTTTCATTAGCCTTATTTCATAACTTTGTTTTAATAATAAAGGTATAGAATAATATTTCTAATGATCTTTGGCATGTAATAACAGTCTTTTAATTCAAAAGTTTTGTTCGAAGGCAAATCAAGCATATAGGTTCCCACAGTCTTTGTGCTAATAGCTCTCCACTTGCACTATAAAGCTTGAGGTCACCTCTTTTCAGACCTTTGATATTCTATAGTTGATATAATGAATTACAAATGTGCGATCCACAGATGGTATCCAATATACAAATATCAGAGTCTGAATCACTCAATGAAAAATAGGTCTGTATCATATACATATTTTTTGGTGTTACACTTGCACCCTGCTTCAATCTTGCAAGATAATTCTTACAATTATACTCTCAATATCTAAATTTTTCATAAATAATATCCATATGGACATCATTATCTTCTCATTATTACTGACCAATCTAGGATCAGAAATATCTAAAACATCAGAGTTCCTTTTCGATATAAATCTAATTTGCAAGTTTCTCAACCAATCCACATAGTTGTATCGGTCAATATAGTTTTATTTATAATATCATGGGGTGAAAATAAAGAAGCCATAATATAGACTTAAATCTATATAAAATAATAGTATAAGAAGATCACTCATGTTTGACATGCATAACTAGATGAGGATTTCTAGAACTAGTTATGTCTCCCACTATTTTATCAGATACCATAGCCCTCTCCTATGGTAAACGAGATATATTTTATATTTATCTTAGTGGGATTGAGATCCTAATTTCTCATAACGATCTTGTGTTAACACAATAAATCCTTATGAGTTTATAGGTAGGAAACTCTTTCCAATTACATCTCATACAATTCTCAATATTTTATCTTGGCCTCTAAAATATTATTAGCTTTGTGTTAACACAACAAGTTATAATATTTTAGTTAAGTAAGATCCTTCATTTCAATATAGTCAAAATTAAATATAATTGCCCTTGTGTTAGCACAACAAAGCAGTATATCCAAAATTACCATAAGCATCTTTTATGTACCAGGATTATGTTATATCAATCCTTATGACAAACCTTATGGTAACACAATAAACTAGCCATAGTTCATGATGTAACATTAACCTAACATGAAGAAAGGCCCTTAGTAGTGTTTAAAATACTAAGCTACCTTCATTCAAGATTTGAACTAATCTAATTGGCCAGGAAAGCATTAAGATTGGTGGGGGTCCTCCCATCGCTTTTCTTAGACACCAATAAAATTGGCCAGACCAGCAATAGAACCAATTAAATAACCACTGTACTTGAAACACTCCTTAAACACCAATTAATTAATCAATTCAAGAAAATAGGTCAGCTTCTGGTTCACAATACTATGACTTAATATGATTTTTATGAGGGCTTTAATGGTCTCAAACACATCCTAATTCAATCTATCACAAGAATGCACTATAATAGTTGTATCTTAATAATCATAACAACTAATTATGACATCTTATCATATCTCTAAGATATGGAAGCAGAATCATACAATATGATTATAACTAAACATCTCAAGCATATTATATATGCATGAAGTTCTAATAACATACATGAATATAAAATACTCTTTTCACGATTCTTCTTTTTGGAACATCACAGTGGTACCCCTACATGCCATAAGAGTACCCTATTGAATAGGAAGAGAGAGTCTCTGAACCCTACTTGCTCTTATGACCGAATGGTCTGATGATGAACTCCAATTAGAGTACTAAGCTACTAACAAAATTTTACACATACATCATGTATTTTATATTTAAAACATATCTCTAAGACATGATAGGGTTTGGATGTTCAATGGGGTTCAACCCTTGACCTGACTTGAACCAAACCAAAAACTCATGCTTGATCACAATCAAAATAATAATTTAATTTTTGATTATATAATTTAAAATAAGCTCTGATACCACTGTTGGATTCCAGTAGCACAGCAGAAGGATTAGGTGTTTAAAATTTTCATTCAAAATACCCAATACACCGAAAGCCCTAATGCCCAGAAACTCTTGACTATAATAATCAAAGCATAATAAATATAAATTAGGATAAGAAGAATACCTATAGTGTTAATTCCAACTTTCACAAGACATCCAAGTATCCACCTTTTAATGATGATCCACACAGAAATTGAACCAAAGACAGCGCTCCTTCTTCACCTTACTTCAAGAGTTCTAGCCCCTAGAACTTGACTAGCCTCGTACCGATCAAGTTTCTTCAAGAATCTGACCTCACCCTCTTAGAACCTTCTCTGGACTTCTGATTCTCCTTCTTTATGACCCTTACAACCCTTGTTAGGACTAGATAAAGCTTTATCTTAAATTCCAAAGTCTTATTTTAAAACTAAGATAGGTTGTAAGAAAGAAAGGAGAGCAACAGGAGAGAAATTGGAAACCCCTCTTAGATTCATCGGATACCCAGTGCCCAGGCCTATTTATAGCCACCAGAGGGATGTCAAAAGAGAGGGATATGCCTTATCCAAAAGGCATATCTGATCTGATTATCAGAGATAAGAGTTTCTTCAAGCAGAAGGATTTTTATCCATGATACGTCGATCAGCACCCTGGTTTGCACGCGTGCAACCAAAGAAGGGATGTTTTTACATTTCTTCTCAAATCAAAAAAATCCTCAAAAATCTATGTGGATTGAGAATTCAATCTAAATTCTAGAAAATTAAAAATAGTGATAAAATTCTCATGAAAGGATGCTATCCTCGCACCTCTTCATGTGAGTGCTGATCACCATGTGCGCAGGCATCAGGACCAATTTATGGCATCCATTTGGCATCTAGATAAGTCTGAAAAAATTCCAAAAAAATTATCAAAAATATATTATCATGTACATAATGTCATCACCAAAAGTTATTCTAATCTTAAAGCATTTGATTGGAATAATGACTCTCTAAATCATGGAGAGATGCGACACTTTTGCACGTGCATGCGAGACATCCTTCTTTTTCTAATTTTTTCTCTACCCATAAATTTTAGAAAAAATATATCTTATACTTTGAGATATGAACCAGAGGATGAAGGGTGATATGAGCTATCACACATAATTTAATCCTATGAAAAAATAAATTTTTTCTCCTACCCATGCCAACACTTGTAGGCAGAACCTATTTTACATCAAGAGTCCACCACAATTTGGACTCTTCATATTTGGTGTTAACATGGGATTTGGTGCCCCAATTTGGGATACTTCCAGGTATCACAACCTGACCCAAATGTTTACCAAATTGGGCTAGCTAATTAGTAAGGGATGGGTCCAAATTGGTCTCCAAAGGAGCAAGGATTTCCACACGTGCTAGCATGCTTACCGGAACCCTGATTGAATCTAAAATTCCAATCAACCTTTTTTAAAAGGGTCTTTAGCCAATTTCTATATGTGTGTGACCCATTGGATTCCATATCTAGCCAGTAGTAGATCCGAGTATAAGTTGATCAAATTTGATTAGATTTCAATCTAATTGATTTAGGTCCAATCGAGCTAATCCGAGCTCAATAATTAGAATCATTTCTAATTGACAATCGAATTAAACTCTTTAATTTGGTCAAAAACCTATAAGTCAAGAACTTTCACTAGAGAATTATCAGTTGACATATAAATAAGACTCCATCTGATTATTCTCTCATAGGTCAATTCAGTAAACTCATTCTCTAATGAGCATCCATATCCTTATATTAGTGTCATCACACAAGTGGTTGTGAGATCAACCATCCTTATTTCTGAGCATACATAGGACATGCCAGTCTTACCAGTATCATTGATCTCCGACTTAATGTACCAAGATTAAGAATATTTTAGATCAAGGCTATAAAGGATTTAGGTCTTACTGGTGTGATCTCATCATGGCCCTAAAATCATTGTCCAGACCTATGGGGTTCATTATAATCTTAAAATTAATAAGATGTAGTATATAATAAATAAAAAATATCAATTTTATTAATAGTATTAATGTCAATTACATAAGTTTGAAAGATAAATTACAATAAACACCCATCGCATCCCATATGCCATTGGCTTGTAGGGCATAATTCTTTCAGATACTACTTCTACAACCCTACTCAACAAAAGGTGTTTGTTGGTATGCATGCAATTTTTTTAGAGAAAGAGTTTATCCAAGAAGAAGGCAGTAGGAGGTCTGTCAAACTTGAGAAAGTTTAAAACCTACAGTCCATCCAGGATTCATAAAATAGTTCTTAACCAGATGTGTCCATTGTTAAGGCACAGCCACTACACACACCTTCTCTTTGAAGATCGAATAGAGTACGTAATGTACCACTCAAGTATGGGTTTATCATTGAGAATGACAATATATCCCATATCATTGAGAATGATGATCCCATGACCTATTCGATAGCTGTCATGAGTAGTGACTCTGACAAATGGCTCAATGCCATGAAATCCAAAATAGACTCAATGTATACCAACCAAATTTGGACTTTGGTTGATGCACCTGAGGGTGTGACCCCAATAGGCTGCAAATGGGTCTTCAAAAAGAAGATTGGAGCAGATGGCCAGGT